>NW_021319722.1:433909-440580 GCF_001605985.2 Dendrobium catenatum | reverse complement strand
CGGGAAGGCGGGGCAGCGTCGCGGGTAGGCGGGGAAGTGCTGGCAGTTGATTTTAAAAGGGTTCGCGGGTTGACCCGGCAACCGTCGGGTCAACCCGAACCAACCCGTTTTTCAAACGGGTCGATTTCTGGAAGAAATCCGACCCGTTTTGAAATCGGGTCGAATCAAACCCGAAATTTCCAAGTTGGGTTTGAGTCGAGTTTTCGTGTCGTGTCAAATATTGACACCCCTAACCCTTGTGCTCGGTATCACTAACTTGGTGCATGCTGATTGGTATATGGAAGGCGTTCTGCATTTGTTCTCCGCACAAAATAATTTCTCCATTACTTGGGACAGTTTTTTCTATTTTTAAAAATAACTTTTTAGTACAAAAAATTTTTGAACTCAAAAAATTTTTAAATCACAATCATATGTCAAACAATTAGATTGATCATAATGAACCCCTCATCACCCCAATCATCACCCGACTAACTACAGCTCTAATCAGTGTGGTCAACTGGATCAAAATAATGCAAATCCCTACCTCTCAAATATGGGCGGATCCCCATTGTATTAAGGGGGGGCAAATGCCCACCCTAAAAAAAAAATTAAAATTTTAGAGAAGATATTTTGAAATATTTTGGGTATTTTGCCCTTTCAAAAAAAAATTTACCTTAATTTTATCAATCCTAACCGTATTTGTCTATCCCCATAAATTTTTTTTTTGTCCACCCTGAAAAAAGAAGGTGGATCTTGTTAGCACTTATACATGCCGCGGTTCAACATACCACAGCAAATCATTACTACTCTCCACTTCTCTGCCACTACCTGCACATAACGGCTAAGCCATCATATTACAAAAAGCGTCATGTGCACATGGAAGTACTTCTTCTATATATACTCATGCAATGTAATATGCCTTTAGGTTCTTCCTTTCACGATATAGGAAAATACACCTCATATTCCTCAATGTCTTCTCCATCCTTTCCACTGCTTTTCTTCTAACCATTTTGCAGGTCTCTCATGGTATCAGAGCGGTGACCTAAAAATCGCTTCCTCTGCAAAAGCATGGCTGACTCTTCACCAACTCAATCTTCAACGGAAGCATCGCCACCCGCAATCCCTCCGACGATGTCTGAGATAGTCATACCTCCCTCTCTCAAGTTCTTAATGAACAACCTCAAACTGATCATCTCCAACCAACTTACCAGTGAAAACTACTCAATCTGGCGATTACAAATTTTTCAATTATTCTCTGCCAATGGCTATGAAGGTCACCTCACTGGCGACAGTGCCAAACCCACCGCCTCAAGCAATGAGCTTTGGCTGTGGAACTTGATAGATCAGAATCTAATATCAGCCCTGCTATCGACAATCTCCCCGGCGGTCTTACCATACATCCTCAATCTCTCCACCGCAAGAGACATTTGGATCACCTTGGAGCTGCGACTGCAACCAACCAATCGTTCCCGAGTGATTCAGCTCAAGAACGAATTTTATCACATACAAATGAAAGATCTGACCATGATGCAATATCTGGCCAAAATCAAGTCCTTGGTCGACAACATTGCCGCTGCCGGATCTATTCTGGACCCGGAAGAAATTATCCTGCACATTTTAAATGGCCTCCCCCCATCTTATAATTCTTTCAAAACCTCCATTCGAACAAGCCAACTCCCCTTAAGCCTCGATGTCCTCTACAACCTGCTATGTAGCGAGGAGATACATATGCAAACAGACATTCATCGCAACTCAAGCTCTCTGGCTGATTCCACTGCCTTGTACACCAGTCGCGGAGGCTCCTCTCGAGGTCGTTCCCCCTACCGCGGCTCACGCGGTCGCGGAGCTCCCTTCAGGCCAAATTCCTCCTCCACTCGCAATGACTCCTCCAGACCGACTTGTCAAATATGCAACAAATCAGGCCACATTGCCTCTTCTTGCTGGCATCGCTTCACTGCAAATTACGGTACAACCTCAAATACGCCTCAGACAGCGCTTCTAACAATCTCGCATCACACTTCGTCCAATGAGTGGGTTCTGATTCAGGTGCATCAACACACCTCACTCCAGATTTCAATAACCTGCAACATCCGTCTACCTACAACGGCTCTGAAACAATCTCCACAGCAAATGGCAGCTCTCTACCCATTCATCACACTGGTCAGGGTCTTCTACCTCTTCCCGATTCCAACCGTAAGCTTCTCCTACGAAATTTACTCCATGTTCCTCTGCTATCTCACAATCTAATTTCCATTCATAAACTCGCCTCCGATAACAACTGTTCCATTTCTTTTGACTCACATGGCTTTGTTATTAAGGATCTTACGGACAACCAACCGCTCATCTGTGGACCCAACCATAACGGCCTCTACTCTATCGCTTCCACATCTCACAAATCTCCAGTCGCTCTTCACACCACTGCATCCAACATCAAAATCTGGCACTCCCGGCTTGGCCATCCCAACGTCCGAACCCAGCAGCACCTTGCACGTCTCTTCACATCCATCTGCAGTCCTTCGTCTACATTTGTCTGCGAGTCTTGTAATGTGGCGAAAAGCCACAAGTTATCTTTTCAGTTTACTACTTCTTGTGTAACCGAACCTTTTGATCTAATACATTCAGATGTCTAGGGTCCTTCCCCCCTTTCTTCTACAGAGGGTCATCGATTTTATGTTATTTTCGTGGACGATTATACTCGCTTCACTTGGTTATATCTAATGCATACTAAAGATGAAACCTTCCTAAAATTCAAACAATTTCATAAATTAATCCTCACTCAATTCAACAAACAAATTAAACAACTCCGCTTGGATGCTGGCGGTGAATTCACGTAAAACCTTCAAACAATACTTAACCGAACACAGCATTCATCACCAATTCAGCTGCCCATACACCCCCGAACAAAATGGAACAGCTGAACGAAAGCATCGTCACCTCCTGGACACAACCCGAACGCTCCTTCATCAACCTCATCTTCCCCACATCTACTGGGCCGAAGCTCTTCTCACTTCCAACTATCTTATTAACCGACTACCTACCAAGGCCTGTAACAACAACATACCATACCAGCTTCTCTACCATTGCCCGCCCAACTACTCACATCTTCGCACATTCGGTTGCCTTTGTTTTCCCTGGCTCCATCCCACAACTCCCACAAAATTTCACCCTCGCTCACAACCTTGTCTCTTCCTAGGCTATTCCCCATCTCACAAAGGTTATCGTTGTCTTAATCTTCAAACCAAGAAACTCCACATTTCTCGCCACGTCATTTTTCATGAAACCTCATTACCATATGCATCTCCATCTACTCAAGCCTTCTCCCCCTCCCTACCAAAAACATCTTACTCCTCATTCCCTCCATACCTTCTACTTCCTACCACCACTCTGACTTCTTCAACAACTACCGCTTCACCCCCTCAAACCACAACTCTACCGTCCAACTCGACACTAACTCCACTCTCACCAATATCTAATGCCCCCTCCATACCCACTACTACTGTCTCTTCACCTCCACCCAACATACCCTCCACTCATCCTATGCAAACCCGCCTCAAAGCTGGCATTCACCGTCCCAAACCTATCTTTGATCTCCTCACCGTTACCTCCACAAATAACCTTCCCTCTTCCTATACTCAAGCCTTAAAATCACCTCACTGGAGGGCTGCTATGTCTGAGGAATTTCAAGCCTTACAAAAACAAGGTACATGGTCGTTGGTTTCTCCCCCCGAACACACCAAAGTTTTAGGCTGCAGGTGGACTTTCCGTGTAAAGCGCAAACCCAATGGCGAGGTGGATCGTTTTAAAGCACGTCTTGTGGCTCAGGGTTTTGGTCAAGAATTCGGCATCAACTTCAGCGAGACTTTTAGCCCCGTGGCGAAAATGCCGACGATACGAGTACTACTTCTTTTATCTCTGCAGTGCAAGTGGCCGGTTCTACAATTTGACATCTCAAACGCCTTCCTTCACGGCGATTTACATGACGATGTCTACATGGTTCAGCCTCCCGGATTTTTGGACAGGGATCATCCTCATCTCGTCTGTAAACTTCATAAAGCTTTATACAGCCTTAAACAAGCGCCAAGGGAATGGTACAACAAATTCACCTCCACTCTTCTCAATTTCGGCTTCACCTTCAGCAAAGCCGACCCGTCCCTGCTCTGTTTCTCCCGGGACACCACTCGGCTTTATCTACTTATTTATGTAGATGATCTCTTGATCACTGGTAACAATCCAAAACTGATTCAGCAGCTCATCACCACGCTCCGTCATGAGTTTTCCCTCAAACAGCTGGGCGAAGTTGACACCTTTCTGGGAATCATAGTTCAAAAACAATCATACGGCCTACTTCTCACTCAGTCCCAGTATGCTGCTGAAATCATACTTGCCGCAGGATTACAATACAGCAAGCCAGTTGCCACCCCAATGGCTCCCAAACCTCCCACCGACTCGGCTGCTACTCTGCCTTACTCAGATCTCACTCAGTATCGTCGTCTGGCCGGCTCCTTAAACTACCTCACTATCACTCGACCGGACATAGCGTTTGCCGTCAACAACATCTGTCAACATATGCACAAACCAACCAATGCGGATTACACATCTCTCAAACGCTTACTCCGATATATTCAAGGAACACTACACTTTGGACTTCCTCTATCCGCCGGATCTCTTCAGCTGACTGCCTATTCCGATGCTGATTGGGCAAGTGACTCCCTTGACCGAAAATCCATAACAGGATTCTGCATCTTCCTTGACAAGAGCCTAATATCTTGGTGCGTTAAAAAGAAAATCACGGTAGCCAAGTCCTCCACAGAGGCGGAATACCAGGCTTTAGCGTCTGCTACATCTGATCTTATATGGCTTCGTCGCTTATTATCAGATTTTCACATTCAACAACCATTGCCAACACCCCTTTACTGTGATAACACTTCCGCTCTGGCATTGGCTCTTAATCCGGTTTTTCATGCTCGCACCAAGCATATTGAAATTGATTATCAATTTATCCGGCAGCATATCAACAACAAGGCAATTTCAATCAAGCATATTAGCTCCACCGACCAACCAGCTGATATTCTTACCAAACCGCTACCCATTCATCGATTTCAAGAACTTCGAGCCAAATTAAACCTTCGCTCCTCGAAGGCTCAATTTGAGGGGGGATGTTAGCACTTATACATGCCGCGGTTCAACATACCATAGCAAATCATTACTACTCTCCACTTCTCTGCCACTACCTGCACATAACGGCTAAGCCATCATATTACAAAAAGCGTCATGTGCACATTGAAGTACTTCTTCTATATATACTCATGCAATGTAATATGCCTTTAGGTTCTTCCTTTCACGATATAGGAAAATACACCTCATCTTTCTCAATGTCTTCTCCATCCTTTCCACTGCTTTTCTTCTAACCATTTTGCAGGTCTCTCATGGTATCAGAGCGGTGACCGAAGGCCTCCTAAAATGCGACGGAACTCCTTTTTAGTATGTTGTATATAATCAAAATTTTCAAAACCAAGTACACTATCGGGATAGCGTTTGGTATTGTCTAGTTCAATCAGAACACGGTCAATAGATTGCCTTAAGCCTATTGAGGTAGCATTATCAATTTTTAATGGGCAACCAAATAAAGATCCCAAACCGTTCAAGATATGTTCGAAAAGAGATGGGGCCGAAGGTTCTGAAGTGAAATCCAAATCGGGATTATGGGCATTCCAGTTTAATGTCAAAAATGGCGACCACTTGATCAGTTCCATATAACAGTTGTTCACAAAGTAGGATCAATGAGAGAAAACACTTATACAATCCAAATCCTTGGCCAATTTAATTAATTATACATGGGTTGGATTTAATAGTGTAGCCGAAAAATTACCAATGAGCTAGCTTGAGATAAAAGAAAATTTTGTGGATAGAATCAAGAGCAAGTTTACGACATGAATATTTACCAACCAATGCAAATTTGGATGGGGCCACAAGTACAAGCATTTCCTTTTCTGAAATCCACAGTGAAGGTAAGCCATGGTGGGTAGTGGTTTTAAGATCTGGAAAAGCCACTATGGGTGAAGCCTTGATAGAGCTTCAAGAAATGAGCAAGATCCCTTCGGTCCATCTAAAAAGTCAGGATCGACAAAATTTTCACCATTCCATCCGTAAAGGGCTAGAGGTGGAAAAACCAAAAAAATAACTTCAAAAATTTTTGAGAAAGATGAATAAAAAGAAAGAATGAAATAGTAGAGAGAACACTTCCATTAAGGCGTAACAAGCATATAAGAAGGCCATGGCGGCCAACGACTCTAATAAGGACTGCTAGGGAAAAAAATCCGACAAAGCCTTTGTAATTATTTAAATATGTGAAATAAATTTATTTTAAATATATAAAAATTCAAAAGTAGAGCGTTTTGGAGTTGATCTGGTGAGCATTGTGGCATTAAGCAATGAATTATTATATATATTTGCCTCTTCCCAGTGATTCCCTCACTTGATTCACTACAGGAAAATCACTGATTTCGGGTGGAATTTTCCGGCGGCTTTCCGGCGGTCACATTTCTGGCGGCTTTCCGGCGCATTTCCGACAGTTTTTCTCCACGGAATTTTTCGGTGGAATTTCCGGCGGCTTTTTCACCTTTCCGGAGGCTATAAAAAATTTAATAAAATGAATAAAATTTTATTATTTAAATGATTTTAAAAAATTATTA
>NW_021319722.1:423254-431627 GCF_001605985.2 Dendrobium catenatum | reverse complement strand
AATTGCCACCAAACCTCCTATTGTTTCTTTCTCTCCAGACATGGTAAATAATACAGCTAATCACCAACTGATAAAAATTCAACTCCTTCTTTCTATTGTATTCACCATTTAACCAATCAAATAACTGCCTAATAGTGGGTCTTAAAAGAAAGCACTGAGACCACGGAATTAAGGCATGTAATATAGAGAAAGAGTAGGAGCATTCGAAGAACAAATGAGAAACAGATTCAGCGCTAGAGTGGCAGAGACTGCACGTAATCGGGACATGAATCTGTCTGATACGCAGCGCATCCGCAGTTTTTAAACCCCCCATTAAAGCAAGCCAAACAAAGACCGAATGCTTAAGAACACACCTTTTATGCCAAACAAATTTATACACCTTTTGTGCCAAACAGATTTATACCAATTGCAAACAGGCAAATCAAAATAAAAGTCACTTAAGTAATGCTTGAACTTAGCATTATTTATGTCTTTCCAATACAGACAATGCCCAGCAGTTTCTAAGACATTGCTGCTATAAAAAGCCTCCAACAACCGGTGATGCAAGGGATCAGGGACTCTCAAAAGCTTACCAGAGACATAATCGAGCAAGCTACCATCAGGAAGTAAATCAATAGAAACATCACCCAAATACTCACCGATAGTGACACCATGACACCAATGATCCCATTTCAGAGAGATGGGGGAGTTAAGTGTGATCTTAAATTGAAAGCAGTCTTTAGAATCCATAACAGATTTTGTAATGGCTCTCCAAATTTTAGAAACATTAGCTTGGACGGGTTTCCAGGGAGAGTTGTACTTATGAAGAAGCCAAGAGGATAAAGGGGATGAGCAATTATACATCCTAGAAATAACTGAACAGTTAAAAGCATGCTGCAGAGCCGCAATAGAAGGGATCCCCAAGCCCCCCTTAACCTTGGGCAAGCAAATTTTGTCCCAAGAAACCATGTGAAGTTTCTTGGAGGAAGAAGAGTCCCCAAAAAATAGAAACCTAGCACAGTGATTTTTGTAGAATTTATTATAGGGTGAGATAGATCTCAAGGTTTTATTTGAAAATGAGATGGATAATTTAGCATGAGAGATATAGCAATGCATCAAGTTGCAGGTGGCTATATAAATTGATGCATAAACGCCTAATTAATGTAGAAGCATAAGACAGTATTCAGTTTTGGTGGAGGAGGTGAGAATGAATTGATCAGAGTTAAAATGGGAGAGAAGGAGAACAAAAGAGAGTGAAATCATAGTAAGTCCATGTTTGCGAGTTTGAACTATCATGAGAAATTGCGAGTTTGAACTACCATCTCATACAATTGACAAAATCGATTTTGAGGAAGTTATTTAGTAGATATTCATTTAATATTTTTTTTCTTTGTTTTTTTGCTTTTAAGATATTTCTCTCTTATTCACTTTACTTTCATTGCAAGTAGGGGAGTCCGTGGATCTTAGCAAGGCTAGGGTTGGCAATATTTGACACAACTTGAAAACCCGACAAAAATTTGACCCGAAAATCCCGGGTTAAGGTCATCCCATTTTTTGAAATGGGACAGGTTTGAGTTCAACAAACAGGCCTGATTCAAAAATCGGGTCGGATTCAAGTTAACCCGGAAACTCGGGAATGACCCAGAATGACCAGGGATAAGTCGCCTGCCTGCGTCTTATCGAGTCGCCCGATGTCGTGTGTCTCTTCGCTGGCGTGTTTGCCCGACTGTCTTGCGTCACCCACTTTTGCGTCGTAGCCGATGCATGACCTCTACCGTGCCACAAGCGAATAAGCGCATGAATGGAAGGCCAATGACAGACTTACAGGTCGAGTCGGGTTGACTCGAATCCAAAGAGAGTCGGGTTTTTGTCTAAAAAAGTGACCTGTTTGCAAAAAAAATGGGTCGAGTCGAATAATGCAGGGTTAGTTCCAGATTTGACCCAAACCCGACCCAAGACCCGCTTTTGACTGACTTGGAAAGGGTTAGTAATTTGTGCACTTTTATTTTACAGTATGATTACGATTTCTTTATTAAAAGATTATTTCATAAATTACATAAGTTTTGGTATTCACTTCTATGATGCTTAATCTCATTTTTTGTTGATTTTTGAGTCATTGCATGTACTCTTAAATTGATGCTTCTATAACATAAAGTTAGACACAAACTCTTATGAATAATTGGTATTGAAGTAAATGTTTACAAGTGAATATGATGATCATAAAGTTAGTTTTTGAGAAGGTTGATAAATTAAGAAAAAAAAATGCCCTTCGAAAAAATAAAGATATGTATCATTCTAATCCAGCAAAGAAACTGTGAAGTCACTCATTAGATATAATGATATATGACGATACTTATGATCATTTGTAAAGAATTTACAAATGTTGATGGAAAAAGCTCTCTTAAGAATTTAGCTACTTTTGATGAATCGGGTCATGATACTGATTTTAGAGGTAATAATTACAGAAGAGTTGTGCCACAAGATGGAGTCCTTACGAATGATTAAAAGCCATTGCATCAAACTCAAGTTTTTTAATGTTTTTACTATCATTACACAATGCAGGATAGATTTGGTTATCTTGAAGGTAACTGAAATCAACGGACTATATGCATGTATTCTAGAGTGTAGCATTTACAGATGTATTTGATTCAAGAACTTCGTTAAATCTTCGTAACTTGAGAAGTAAATAAATGTTAAATTACAAGTTACATAAAAGTTTCCGAAATAAATAAATATTATTAGTTAAGTGAGAGAGATGATTAAGAGAATTATTCATGTTTTAGGCAATTAATGTGAATGTGAGGTCATATGATTTTTTAACATTCAAGAAGAAAAATACTTTAAGAGTGCAAAAATTTAGTGATAGGTGGGAGATTAGGCTCTATGATATTAATTCAAAGAGCTTTATTTTTGCTACATAGATTATTTTTAGGTATTAAGCTAAGGCTGCGTCGTTTAAGCCTGATAAAGTTGCATGATATAGAGTGTTTAAAACTTTTAGAACTTAAAGGATTTGACCCAAAATAATTACAAAGAAGATTAAATTTTTTTCATAATATTAATTTAAAAAGAAGAATTTTTATATATTAACTCAATATATTGTGTATGAATCACATGTTGAATTATCATCATGCTTCCTTTGTGAAAGCATGAAAATATGTTAGACAATATGTTAGGTACTAACTCAATACGCTCACATGAATCATAAATTATGCAAGATATATGTCAAGCTTCTTGTGTGAAACCTTAAAATGTGTTGGGTTATTTTTCACAAGTTAGGTAGTTAAGAATTTGGTTGGTAATTGTATAAGCTAAAGCAATGAAAGCTTAATTAGCATGAATTAATCACATAACAATCTTGATTTTTTGTGAAGGAGATGAGATGGAATTATCAATACTTAGGCTTCATTTGGGATAACTTTCTTATTGCTTCTTAAAACATCTTATTATAAAGCTACTTTTAGAAGCATTACAAAATGTGTCCCAAAAATAGCCTTAGTTTCACTACCTAACAAAGTACATCAATAATTGAAATTTTTTATAATAACCTTTCAATAGATAAGCCATTAACATAGATCAATTGTTTGTACCAAAAAGACACTAAAGGCAAGCAACATTCATACATATGCAAAACTACACATGCAATGCCTACTGCTCTCAAGTTTCTGAAAGTGAAATAATCATTTACGTAGCTCCTTTTGATTTGTTGGTTGGGAGTTTGGCTCTCAACAAAGAAGTCCTGGGTTCAAGTCTCACATGTATTGTTATGTGTGTGTGTTTGGGCAACCAGAGAGAGATATACAAGGTAGTACTCAGCAAGGCATGTGAGGCACTTGCAATGAGATCTAAGGGAGAATAATATCCAAAAACATTTTTTATACGTGCATCTCTTTTTAGCATTTGGGCTCCACAGTGAAAAGACAATTTAAAGTGAATGCTTTTTCTGTGTGATATCTACGTTGATTTATACACCTAGTAGTAAAGAGTGAAAAAAGAAAAGAAAAAAAACTACGTTTATTTACACTGGCAGAACCATTTAGATTTGAGGAGGGGCAATTGCCCCCCCCCCCCCCCCCCCCCCCAACCCCCCCCCCCCCCCTAAAAAAAAGGATTATAGGTTAATGTTAACCACTGCAGTTGATTGTGTTCGATTTATGTTACGCTAAGGGTTATCATTCCGTGGGCATGATGAGTCACCTGGATCTGATAATTGAGGAAAATATTTGGAGCTATTTGATTTCCTTGGTAATCATGATGATGAAATTAAGAAAGTTTTATTCACATATTCAAGCTTAAATTTGAAGTTATCTTCACCAAAGGTTCGATCAGAAAGAAATTTGTTCAGCTGCAACTGCAGAAACTTTGATATTAATCATGAAAGATATTAGTGACTCCTATTATGCCATTCTAGTTGATGAATCTCGTGATGTCTCTACAAAGGAACAACTAACTATTACAGTGAGATATGTGGATAATTTAGAGCAAGTTGTTGAAAGATTTATAGGCATTAAACATGTCGCATCGACTAATACAGTTTCCTTAAAAGCAGGCATGGAAGATATACTTGTAAATTTGAAGTTGTTGTTCATGTTATGAGTTCTACATTCAAAGCTCATCGACGATCAATATGCAGAAATGATGACATGACAAATTTACATCATTACTGTGTGGAATTCTTTTACACTATTATTGATATGCAACTTCAAGAGCTGAATAATAGATTTTTTGAAGCTAGTACTGAATTGCTTCTTTGCATATCATGTCTAAATCCAAGTAACTCATTCTCTGCTTATAATAAGGAGAAATTAATTCGACTTGCAGAACTATATTCAGCTGATTTTTCTATAGTTGAACTTGTGGCTTTAGAGTACCAACTATCGACATACATTCTTGATATGCGTACAAGCGAGGAGTTCTCTTCTTTGGAGAGCATTGCTGATCTTGCAAAACAATTTGTTAAGGTTAAAAAAGATATCGTGTACCCCTTAGTTCACCGTCTTCTTGTTTTAGCATTAACTGTGCCAATTGCCACTGCTACAGTGGAGAGAGCTTTTTCAGCAATGAAAATTGTTAAACATAGATTACGCAGTAAAATGGGTGATGATTGGCTCAACGACAGCCTAGTGCCATATATTTAGAAAGAAGTACTTGATTTTGTTCCAAATGAAGTTATAATGCAACATTATCAGAAGATGCACCTTTACCAATTTCATAAAGAAGTTTTTATACAAAATTTAACATAGTAAATACAAAAAAACTCATATCAATTATTCATAATGATCAAATCTATAAATATTCAAAATAACCATAGTGAAAGCAAAGAAATAATATATTTTTTGTAGATTTTAGAAAAGATAAAATTCTATAGAAATCACATCATCAAAAGCCAAAACGAAAGAGATAATTATTTACAATGAATAGAACATTTTTCTATATCATAGAAATGTACTAATAGAACAGCCCCATAAATCTTCCTCTCTTCATCTTCTTCTCTCTTTCTTCTCTTCTCCTTATCTCTTGTTCCCGTTCCTCCCGCCAATCTAAGCGAATGAGGATGCCGTGGGTGATTGCTATTTGATATACTATTATTATTATATTATTAGTTGGTCTAGATGTATGCTTTGGCCCAGCATTGACATTAAAATTAGAAATTATATAAAAAAAGAGACTTAAAGTTCCAAGCATTTATGCACTGTGTGCTCTTCAAATCCTATTATGTAGGACTCACAAAAGCACACCGCCAAAGCACTCTCTAGTCCAATAGATTTTTTTTAAATATTTTCATAATTTTTAGTTATACAACCTATATCCACTATCAGCTCCCTTACAGGCTACCTGAATGAGGCATGTCTACATACGTATGAGTGAGGAAGCGTATCGTTTTGCATACCCTCATGGGGATTTTTCTAGTTGAAAGTCCTTGTTCACTACTAATTTTCATTTAACTACTATATTCCATGCCCACCAGCTCGGTCTTCACTGCGGCCAGCACCTTCCATGCACTGCCCTCTCTGGATCTGTTCTCCTCCCTGGCTACTCGTTGCCGCTCGGCTGGCCTGCCATTTCAAGCGCCTGCTCGTTATAGCTGCCTGTACAATTTCCCCACCAGCCCGGCCATCCGACCGCCCACATGCGCATGGATTCAAGCTGAAGCTATAAGACGTAAAGACGTCAACCAGTTTGATACGAAGGAAAAAAAGTGTTTAATTTCACTATTTTTATTTAAAAAATAAAGCTAAAACTGACATAAAACCACCAAAAATGCCCACCAACACTAAGCCACCCAAAAAAATTGAAGAAACTTATTCTGACAATTCCATCAAAAAATATTGGAAAAACTGCCGGCTAAAATATCCACCAAGAAAGTGCCCCCAAAAAATCTGTCGGTAATAGGTATTTTCCATCGGCCAACGTATCCGAGTTAAACTTTAAGAGAGCTAGAAGAAAATTCCAGCTAAAAGCTGCATCCAAAAGAGCTTATATAAATGATGATGGTTATATAATTGATTAAGTGTTTATAGACGTAAAAAAAAAGTGTTATAGGCGATCAAATATATGATCCATCATAGGATCAGTAATGGTGACTGTTTGAATCCCACTTAGAATAAAGATTGTTGGAGCAATTGAATTTTTATAAAAGCTTAAGACTCTTGGAACCGTGCCGTGAATAAGCTAAAATCGACGCCGGAGTTATTTCAAAGTTGAAATTTCGTCGCTTTAGTAAGACTTCGCATAAGTTATCATTTCTTATATTGTCCCAAAGGGCAGTAAATAAAAATGAATGATCTAGTCCTCCAAAACGGGTAGAGGATTATGGGTAGCTGATAATGTTAGAAAAGGATGTGTTGATAGTTGTGATGATAGAGAACTTAACAGCAGCTAGGGAAGAGGCATGCTTATTATTTCACATTGTCCTCAGTGTTGTGTTCGATTTGTGGAGAAAATCCTCACCAATTCTATTGTGATGGTGCCCTACGGTTGCAGCTTCTCCTCTTAATACTTATAGATTGACTTTGATGTTGCTTCTTTCTATACACATAATGATCCTCTAAAGTTCGAGCGCCTTATGGGACTTGCATTACCCACATTTTTATTTGTCTTGATTGAGGGAAATGTATTGTTATCCTTAAAGAAGATTTTTGTTTTTAAAATTGTTCCCCAAGAATTAGCAAACAAAACACGTTGTCTTAAAAAATGTCAGAAAAATTGTAATTGTGGAGTCAAGTTGTTTTTACAGTACCTAGCCAATCCAAAAGTCAGAATACCAAAGTTACACACATAAAATGAAGTACTAGTTTAGCGATCGAATTTTCTATTTGAAATTTTTTTGGAAAAAAGAAAAAAAAAAACATAAGCCGGCGCCAGTGTTGTAAAGATTACTAATATGTACGCAAAGTGACAAAGACGTCGCTTTGACCTGTAGGTTTGAAAAAGAGGGAGAGTTCAAAGCATCAAATTGTCCATAGAAGGATAATATATACGCAATAAAAGACCTGAATTTTTTTCAATATGGATCATATAGAAATAAGATGTCCATAGGTGGACAAAAATGATACCCTACAGTAGGAGTCAAATCTTGTCCAGTCAGTTATGGCAGATGCGGGTGATTTATGATGCTGGTCTTCAATGACGTGATGATGCGTTGTCGGACAGTAGATAGTTGGTAGCGGTGATCGTCAATGGTGGAACGGCTAGAAAAATGCAAGAGAGTCCTCCTCTATGGCTGTCTTTCTCCTCCTTTCTCCCTTCTCATGTGAAGAATGAAGGCATATTTATAAGTTTTTGAGAGTGACATGCTCCGTAAATATAAAGAAAATCTAGGGCAAAATCAGAGTGCTTCATCAAACGATATGTATTGATTCAGTTCTAATTAAAAGAGCTCTCGTCAAGCATTTAAAATACCTTTAATGATGTAAGAATTAAATGATTTTGGGTCTCATTGGATTATTGTCTCGCTTAAGCCTCCGCTTGTTTCAACTATGCATGTCGTTATTGAAGATTATGGTTATCAAAATTAATTCATTTTAATTCTTTCAAATATGTCTTAGTCCTTGGTTCGAGCCCATTTTTGGACTAGGATTGGGTCCCGATTTTATGGTGTTTGTCATAGGTTCATGCTTGTCGAGCCATTTCAACATGATGGAAGGTGTTGTGGATCGAGTATAGATGTTTCCAAATTTAATTTGAAAGTTTAACTCAAATATGCCTCGGAGAATAGTGCATTTGACAAGTGATTTTTCGGTTTTCATACTAGGGTTTTATTGAAAAAAAGATGCTAACAAAAAAAAAAAGAATTAAAGGGAAAAATTATTTAAATGGGTCCCCTTTGAGTTTAAAGTTGGTCAACCGAACTGGACCTGGGCTAATAAATAGCCGCGAAAATTTTAACTTGAA
>NW_021319722.1:250620-420073 GCF_001605985.2 Dendrobium catenatum | reverse complement strand
ATTTAAATTTATGTATAAAAACTTCTTTATGAAATTGGTAGGAAAAATGTATTCTGAAAAGAGTTTAAAAGCAATGCACTACAATTTGATATGATAATCTGACATGTATGATATGCTGAAGTGATTGATAAAAACTTAGAATTGACATGTTATATTAATCTTATTGACATGATGTACTGTACTGATAGTGCATTCATAGAAAATGATCGATATACTAATTGATATCAAATATATATGATATGATAACCCAATGTGATACCTTCAAGATTCTCTGATTCGCTGATGAGAGTCATAAGGAGATGAAGACTAATTGGGCGTGATAAGAAGTTAGGGCAACTATCACATGATTCAAGGGGCGTTATAAAGAGTACACTTATTGGGAGTTTTAAGGGACGATTAATTGGGAGTTATAAGTGTATGAGAAATATATAAGATACCATCATCTTAACATCTAATAGGATATTAATTATTAATATTGATAATGATTACTGACACTGGTCACTATTACTAATACTTATTATTGATATAATTATAATAACCAACGCTTAATGAATACTGCTGCTGATTGCTCATATTGTTACTCTTTTGCTTTTGATGATTTTGATTTCTATAAATTTTATCTTTTCTAAATCTACAAAAAATATATTATCTCTTGCTTTCACTACGTATATTTTGATATATTATAGATTTGATCATTATGAATAATATGATATGATTTTATTGTATTTTCACTATTTAAATTTATGTATGATGTAATACAATAAGATGTTATGTGATCATATAATATGTACAACTAACATATATTTATATAATATAGATTTTCTTATATAATTCAAAGCATATTATTTCTGTTTTTATAATTACATTGATTTTAGTAGTAAGATTTTGGCTACTTGCTAGGTTATATGCTCATTACATGATTTTTATAAATTTTCAGGAAAGGGTAAAGATCATGTGACATGAGGCACTAGACAATATCTTTAGTTTCCTTTTAGTACTTATAGTTTCTTTTTTATAAATTTTGGCTACTTGCTAGGTTAAATGCTCATTACAAGATATATTTATAGTGATGTAGCTAGTCTTTTATGACATTATTATTATATACATGACATTTTAGATTTGTAATAATTATATGTAATAATGAATATAAATATAATTATATTTCTTTTTGTTATTTATATAAAATTGGTAACCTCTAATTCAATTTCTAAAATAAAAAAAAAAATCTTCCAAATTTAAGTTCTGGGGTGTGACAAAGGTTGTTAATAAAAAAACTTCATGAGAGCAAGTGGTTGAAGTAGTCTCCACTCATTCGAAATCCTGAGAAGGTAAAAGCCTTAGAAGGTTCATGATTATTCAAAAGCCTTTAAAGGTAAAGACATGAGAATGAACATATATATATATAATCACAGAAGGCAAAAGCTTGAAAATGTAAATGTACATCTAAAATCTCAAGAGGAACAACCCTCAAAAGGTATATGATTATTCAAAAATCTTAGAAGGCTAAAAGCCTCAAAAGATACATATACAAAAAATTTTAGAAAGCTAACACCCTCAAAAGATCGAGGAATATCAACAAACTTTTAAAGGCAAATGCATCAAAAGGAACATGTGTACATAAAATCTTAGAAGGGAAAATCCTCAAGATATATATATACATCTAAAACTTTAGAAAACATATGACTCATAAAGTATAATATTATTAAAAAATCTCAAATGAAAAAAGCCTTAAAAGATATATATTTCTTCGATTCATCAAAAACCTTAGAATTAACTACAAAAGGAACAAATTCCTCTAATATAGTTGTTCTAACTAGGGGATAATTTTTTAAAGTATATATATATCCAAAATACATAAAGAACTTATATTTTTCTAGGAGACAAGTTCATAATTTAAAATTATTCTTACAAGAAGATAGACAATTTATTACTTCAAATAAATTAAAAGAAAACATCAAGCTCATATAAACATTTCAAAGTCATATACAATATTATAATTATACATCTGATTTAAACATGTAGTCTTCTTTATCTAATAGAAGGATTTAAATATAAAATTTTATGAATTGAAAACTTTTATCAACATTATATATATATCCAACATTATAATAATTTGCAATGATAGCCTCCCTATCAAGAGAACATTTAGAGCTTTAAAATACGATAAAAAATCTCTCAAAATTAAGATAGTTGTCATTCTTTCAAGATAAAGATGAAAGCTCAACCTTCAAGATAGAAATCTTGAGTATCACTTGCATCTCTTCATGAAGAATAAATTATTCTTCACAAAGAGGGGCACTATAGCTTGAAAGGGGATACTTCATATCCAAGACAAAAGAATGTCTTTAACATAAGAAGAAGAAAAGAAAAAGAAAAGGGGAGTAATAGAAATTGTTTCTACACAAAGAGGGGAATGTCTCTAATGTAAGAGCAAATTTTACAAGAAGAAGAGAAAGTAGTGGAATATCTCTAATGTAAGAAGAATAAAAGAAAAAAAAGAGAAGGGGAGCAAGCACAAATTTTTCTACACAAATAAAGACACTATTGCTAGATAGGGGATACTGCTTATTAATTAAGATAATAAAATGTCTCTAATATAAGAAGAAGAGAAGAAAAAGAAAATAGTTGCAAGAGAAAATTCTTCTATAAAAAGTGGGGCGCTAGAGCTTGATAGGGGATAATGCTTATTTAAGATAGTAGAATGCCTCTAATAAAAGAAAAATAAAATAAGTAAAAGAAAAAAGGAGCAAGAAGATATTTCTCTACACAAAAAGGGGTACTAGAGCTTGATACGGAGCATATTAGTTAAAATACTCCTTAGGCATATGATATTTCTCTACACAAAAAGGGGTACTAGAGCTTGACGTCGATTAAAAGGGAGCAAGAGAAAATTATTCTACATAAAAAATGGCACTAGAGCTTGAAAGAGAATATCACATATTCAAGATAGTGGAATGTATCTAATGTAAGAAGAAGAAGAGAAGATGAAGAAAAGGGGGGCAAGAGAAAATTCTTTTACGCAGACATGGGCACTAGAACTTGATAGAGGATACTGCCTATTCAAGATAGTAGAATATATCTAATGTAAGAAGAAGTGGAAAAGACGAAGAGAAGAAGAGTAAGAGAAGATTGGAGAGGACAAGTGTTAAAAATTTCTCCTCCCATGAAGGGGTATTTATTATTAAAGGGGAAGAGAAGAGTTCCTAACTTTAAATGAGAGAGTTACAAAGAATTAAGGAAGATAATTACATGAATTTATGAAAAAGGGTTACATTAATTAATGGAGGGGAGTTACATGACTTTAAATAATAAAATCTCTCTCAAAATTAAATTATATATATATTTTTTCCAAAAAAAGGAAGGGAAGGAATTAAACGTCGACACCCATTTTCATACGCCAAAGTGTGCACGCAGGTCTGTGTGAGAGCAATCCATTGGTGGGTGGTCAACCAGCTATGGGCTCAAAGCGGTTAAGGCCCAATTTCAAGCTTGAGCATATCTATTCCAACATTATTTGAACCCCCTAGACCATTTTTTGATATTTTGGACTTATCTTTTGTACTTTTAGACCCAACAGAGCCTCTACACCCCTTTTTGAATAAATTAGAATATTTGGTGTGAAATTCTTCAATTATTTATTGATGATGCACCAACTTCATGAAAAGCTTAAATTATAGTTAAAGATGTTTTCCTTTGTTTACGACACTGAGGAGAGGTTCAAATTGACGTCCAGGGCGTGGTTAAGAATTGTAATTATCCTAAAATTATAGCTTTATATCGTAATGTTTTGGAAAGATTAGACATATATGTTCGGACTTCATGAGTTTCAAGTCCAAAAATTGAAGGCAAATGATATGTTACCAAAAATCTTCTTGATCAAGCACTGATCTTGAGGCACATTTGAACGGGAAAACTTTCAAAATTAAAATTGGGACCATCCAAACTCAGATCTCAGCAACATTATAGTCAAATTGAATGCCTCAACAAGGCAAATCTAATGACACCAAAATTAGCCCAATCTGAGTCCAAATTAATGGGCTCGAACCAAAGGACTGAAACACATTTAAAAGCTTCAAAGCATTAATTATGTAATAAAATAATCTTTAGATATGGTATTCTTATAGTCAAATCAAGCGGTTCGACAAGAAGGATCCAATGAGGCCAAGGTCACTTAATTCTAACATCGTTAAGACATTTAAATGCTTGACAAAAGCTCTATATTCGAAAGAATCAATATTGATCATTTCATGAAGCACTCTAACTTTGCCCTACATTTTCTCTATATTTATGGAGCATGCTACTCCCAAAAACCTATAAGTAGACCTTCACTTTTCACATGAGAAGAGAGAAAGTAGGAGAAATAGAGCTATAGAGAGAAATTTCTTGCATTTTCTAGTAATTGTCGTCAACAATCACGATATGCTATCATTGCCGACAATCATCATCGCCACTGACGACTGGCATTAGAAATCACTACCATCTCCAGAACATTGACAAGATTTGACCTTATTGTTGGGTATTTTTGTTCGTGCACATCTATTTCTATAATTCATATTGGAAAAATTAAGCTCTGTTGTTGGTTATAGATTGTCCTTCTGTGGACACTTGAGCTTTATACTCTCCCTCTTTTTCAACAATGAAGAAATAAAGATCTTTGTATCACTTGTTGTATAGTGGATTTTAAGATTGGGTCAAGCCTCATGATTTTTTTCTTTTTCGGGTTTTCTACGTAAAAAATTATCTAGTCCTATTACTTTCATTTGTACGTGTCGAATCTTTGTACACTGCTAAGACGTAAAGCACACATTCCACTGACTCAGGTTTTCTATCATGCAACCAAACCTAAACTTTATAGTTGGCAAAATATAAATTTTTTAATCAAAATGAGTTATTGGGTCACTTTTGGATCATTTGGGTTACCATTGGGTAATGTTTGTATCCACCTTTTTGACCCATTTATTAAAAGGGTTGGGTTCAAATTGATTAGATTAAAATCAGATCAATTTATGTTTGATTCAAATCCAATCTATTAACTCGTTTTGACACACCTACTCTTTAAGAGGGTCTCCATGCATACTATTTCACCCATGAACTAAAAAAATAAAAATAAAAAATAAAAATTAAATAAAGAAAGGCAATTAAAGACCATTTATGTTCACCGTATACAAAGAATCATTCTCCATGCAATTTCCATAGTTGACAAGTGGCCTTCGTAGGTCTTTATTTATTTATTTATTTTTGGTTTTTATAATATATGGAGCAATATCGATCTACCCACCTGAATTCACCCGGTCATAAATAAAACTAATTAATCTGAACATCTTTGACCGCCTAAGGAAGGAAATAATAACCATTATTGAATAATATTCGAAGCAAAATCTGATGAAATCAATATGCCATCTTCATAATTACTGTTAGTTTTGTCCAAATACAAATAGTTTCTTGTTAGCTATGACCAGACAATGAGATTCACATACTTAAGCTCTTTTGTATGGCTGGCAAGTATTGGAATTTTTCAGCCGTTTGTAGAGATTGAATGAGAGAAAAAGAAGATGGTGGAGACATTTTAGCTCAGGATAAATTTTTTAAAAATTTAATTTTGGGTGGAAATTATTTTTTTTATATTAATAAGGAAGCTATTAGTACTTTAGGAGAATTTTTTTATATAATTTATAATATAAAAATCAGCCGTTTGTAGAGTTTGAATGAGAGCAGAAGAAGATGGTGGAGACATTTTAGCTCAGGATAAATTTTTTAAAAATTTAATTTTGGGTGGAAATTATTTTTTTTTTTATATTAATAAGGAAGCTAATAGTACTTTAGAAGATTTTTTTTATATAATTTATAATATAAAAATAATTATAATAACATGTATTTTATTATTATTTTTTCATAGTTTAATGTCAAAAAAACTTTAGCTTTGTTTGGGATAGTTTTTTTGTTCCTTCTAAAACGTCTTTTTAGTACAAAAATTTATGTTAAAAAGTAGGAAAAAATTGTCCCAAGTGAAGCCTTTGGCTTGGTTTGGAATTTTTTATTGCCTTGCTTTTCATGTCGCAATTAAAATTTTAAGTAGGCCACTATTTCTATTTTTAAAAACTGTTTTATGCTAGGAAGTTGTTTCCTCTACCAACATTCAAAAGAATTATTTTCTTCATAGCAGTTTTATAATCAACTATAGGAGTGTTAATATTTGACGTGCACGATAAGAAAATCCGACCCGACATTGACCCCGACCCGAAAATTTTGGGTTCGGATCAACCCATTTGAAAAACGGGTCGGGTTCGGGTCTAAAATTCTGATCCAATTAAAAATTTGGATCGGGTTCGGATCAACTCGAAGTGACCCACACTCCGCACTTCGTTGTCTAGTCATCCGCACTCCACACTCCTTTCCTAACCCACACAATCGCACTTTGCTCGTCCGCATGTAGCACACCAATTACACCCGCACGGAGCACCCGTATGCGCTACTGCGCTAGCCCGCACGGTGCGGGATTTCATTTCAGTTGGCGAGATTCTTCAATTTTACAAAATCCTAAATCCCTTCGTGTGGGATTTCGTTTTAGTTCCATTTACCGAAGAAGCCTACTTGATTAATAAACGGGTTGGCGGTTTGTGTTGGGTTGGCGGTTTGTGTTGGGTTGACTCGGATCCAATCAAGGTCAGATTCGGGTCAAGATCTGTCACCTATTTTTCTAATCGGATTGGTTTCGGGTCCCAAGTGAAGCCTTTGGCTTGGTTTGGAATTTTTTATTGCCTTGCTTTTCATGTCGCAATTAAAATTTTAAGTAGGCCACTATTTCTATTTTTAAAAATTGTTTTATGCTAGGAAGTTGTTTCCTCTACCAACATTCAAAAGAATTAATTTCTTCATAGCAGTTTTATAATCAACTATAGGAGTGTCAATATTTGACGTGCACGATCTGAAAATCCGACCGGACACTGACCCCGACCAAAAAATTTTGGGTTCGGATCAACCCAATTAAAAAACGGGTCGGGTTCGGGTCAAAAATTTTGACCCGATTAAAAATTTGGATCGGGTTCGGATCAACCCGAAGTGACCCACACTCCGCACTCTACCGTCTAGTCGTCCGCACTCCGTACTCCTCTTCTGACCCGCACAACCGCACTCCGCTCGTCCACACACAGCACACCAGTCACGCCCGCACGGAGCGCCTGTATGCGCTACTGTGCTAGCCCGCATGGTGCGGGATTTCGTTTTAGTTGGTAGGATTCTTCAATTTCTCAAAATCCTAAATCCCTTCGCATGGGATTTCATTTCAGTTCCATTTATCGAGAAGCCAACTTGATTGATAAACGGGTTGGCGGGTTGTGTTGGGTTGACTCAGATTCAATTGAGGCCAGGTTCAGGGTAAGGTATGTGACCTGTTTTCTTAATCGGGTTGGGTTCAGATTTGATCAAATGATACATAGTGGGTCATTTTTGAATTGGACCCAAAATCCTACCCAAAAACCCTATTTTGTTACCGTTATCCCAAACGAATCTTAGTAAGAGATGACCCCTCCACCAATTATTTTGCAAGACGGGCAAATCTTCACTCCTGAAGTCACAGTTAGAATTATAAGTAACTAATTTAGATTTATTTTTTTTATTTTTCTTATATCAAGTCAAAGTCATGCCCTTCTCTCTCTCTCTCTCTCTCTCATTGTAAGTCATTCCCCCTCCAAATCTCCATTGCCAACTGCTTATAACATACAAAGCAGAAAGAGAAAAAGAGGAGAAGAAGAAGGCGGCGGCGGCGACTTTAGAAGAAGAAGATTAAAGCATAAGAAGAGAAAGGCTCAAGAAGTTGAAGACGGCTTAAGAAGTTAAGAATATAAACAAGTCTTTTTAAGGGAAGTGATGGGTGGAAAGAAAATAAAGCTAATGGTGGAAGCCATCGCTATGCTTCTCTTCCTTATTTTCTCATTGCAGCTTTCTTCATCAATGGCAACAAGTCGACCGTTAGAAGAAAAGCTAGGGTTTCAAAAGCAAGCTAATTTGTTTCTTATATCACTTCCTCGAGGGCCAACAGCGCCATCAGGACCATCGTGCCAGACACACGGGCTTACTGGCTGTCCGCCGGCGGGGCCATGGCGATGAATTCTGCTATATATTGCTCAAATGAGTTTGGTATGCTTCATTTTTTTGTAGAAATAACAGACATTCTTACTCTATAAAGAATTTTGTATTAAAAATCTTTATAAAGGATTCTCTCTACATCATTGTTTTGCATTGAGATTAATGCTTCGTTTGGTAAAGCCTTAGACGGCTGTATTTTTTTTTTTTGCTTTCAAAAAAAATGTTTGCTAATAAAAAGTTTGACAAATCAATAAAAAAACCGTCCCAAACACATCCTAAATGCTATACATCTTATTTCAAAGAAATGTTGAATGTCAAAGCACAATTTGATGTAGTTGATCAGATTTCATCTTGGGCTAACAAATTATAAGATTCTTAATAACTGAACTAAATAGCACCCCACCACATGTTCTATAAGAGGAACATAACTTATAAGAAAGATATGAGGAAATATGTTATTTTTTCACAACTAGATTAAAGATAATGTTGAATGTTTGATAATTTAATTGATTGTAAAGATAATTTATTGAGAATAAGAACTAGTAATTAGTGCATGGTTTAATTATTTGGTCAAGGATCTATTTGGGAAGTTTTTCACAGCTTTGATTTTCGAGCAACAATCACAATTATTACGTTTTGATTTTAACTTCTCGCAACTTTTTAAAAATTTCAATGTTAGAAAGCTGGTTCTCACATTATCCACAATCGACTTTATAAAACTCTACAATCACCTCAAACAAATTTTAAGTTTTCAAATTTGACTTGGTCATTCATGCTGAACATAATTAGAGATCTGATTTCCACATGGTGCATGTCCAAAGAAACAAACAAGAAGAGATTGGCGGGTTAAGCTTTGTCCTTTGTACAAATGGAATTATAAATCATTATACTTTGAAAGCTTCTCCTCAAATGTGATGGTAAATAGTATATTTGTTTTTAAGATGAGTTCTCTTAAGCACTCCAGTTGTTAATGGTTGTGCCTTTCCAATGCTTCCAATGCTAGAAATTTCTTTTCTTAGAATTATGCTCTTTCAGCCTATGATATATAGTTCAAGTTGGACAATCATATATCTCTCTCTCTCTCTCTCTCTCTCTCTCTCTCTCTCTCTCTCTCTCTCTCTCTCTCTCTCTCTCTCTCTCCCTAACACACACACACATATATATATATATAATGCAAATCTAATTACATAAACAATTATGTGTATATACATTTCTATCACATTCAGGCTAAGCTCAATTCAAGTTTGATCTATGATTTGCTTGAATAGCTGGTTAGTTCATTGACTTTGATCTTAGGAAGTTAAGTGTCAAAATTAAAATTTTTAGCTATCTTTGTTTTTTAAGTCAAATTCACATCATTTCATTTAAGTATGTTAAATAAAATTTAGTCAAATATGATAATGAATCTTCTAACTTTTTTTTAACTAATTGACAAAATTTTCAAGCCAAGGATAGACAGAGTGTATGCACATATTACTAACAACCTAAGCATTGCCTAACCATCATCATCAACATCGGTGTCCTTTTCTTAGATATTTATGGTTGACTTTTTCATTTGTTTCTGATGAACTACTAAATTAATTATATATAAAACCTATTCCTCCAATCAACTCTAACACCTTTTATCCTTAATGTGATAAGTCTAATCATTCTCCATACTAGTTATTTGACATAAGCTTACTAACTTATATAATGGCTATATTTTTTTCCCTTTTATGTGCTTGTCTAAATGCCTTAAGAATCTTTTAATTCATGTATTTATAATAGGCATTACACAAATCATTCCTCTAATTTACGCTTTGTTTGAGACAACTTTCTTACTATTTTCTAAATCAGCTTTCTAGTACAAAAATTTTGAGTTCAAAAATATTTCTACTAAAAAGCTACTTTAAAAATAGTAAGAAAACTATCCCAAAAGGATCGTTAGTTTCTTCTGAAGTTATCCTTCTTAGTTTTTTCATGTATGCATTTAAGCATTTATATTTCTACCAAAAACAACTTAACTATTAACACTTTTTAACTATCAACATATGAATCATTTATAAAGAACTATGTAAGAGTGTTAATCTATAATTTGGTATTTTGGAATAAATAAAAGGCTATTTCTTGCTTTCTCCGTGTGGATATAGACACCCTTATTGTGAAGCACATATATCATGTATTCTTATTTTACTTTTACTATTTTATTTTATTTTATTTTTCCATTTCAAATTCATGTATTTTTAGTTTCTTTTTATAAGTTTTTGGCTTGCAATTATCCTAGAATATGGTTTAATCCATGTTATATTGATACATATTCATGGTTTAAAAGACTATCATATAAACAACCTAGCTATTTAAATTGATTTAGTACTTTTTATTTTTATAATGATTTCAATGCATATTAATTTCTAAATTAATCTTGTTCATAATCCTACTTCAATAAAATGGAATAATTTACTAAATTATTAGTGATTTATTTTTTGAAAGTGTTGAAAGAATAATGGGATAATACAAGGATGTCCTATAGTGTAGGAGATTTCATAAATAAATATAAGAAAATTGGTATAGTGAGGTAAGACCAACAAGTCATATATCAATTCATCTAAAATGCTCACCAAATATCATCAATTTTAAATTTTAAAATTAAAAAATAAGTGATATGGGCCAATTAATCTCCTCAAGGAAATATATTTTCTAAAGTTAATTGCATTGGAGAGCACCTCCAAGTGATAATCTCAACAAGGGAAAGATGCTCATTTTTGGAATGGAATTGGAAAATGTCAAGGAGTAGACTAAGATTCATAAATCATGATACCAATATGACAATCTATGCTTCAAGTAAGATTATACTATAAGGCATAGGTTGAATCTCCATAAACAAGTAGACAACCATCTCTCCATACAAATAAAACTTATGCAATTTTTATTATTATTGAATCATCAAAATTTAATAGGGGTGAATGGGCTCAAAAGGGAAATAGATATAGGTGCAAAATCAAGGATGATGAAGAAATAACCTAGTTAACTTTTATATGTCATGCCACATAGCCTAATAAAAGAATGAAATATTAAACCTAGATCTCTCAACCATAATACAGAGCAAACCAGAGCCAACTAAACAATCCAAAGCATGATAAAGAACAAAATCTATCATCCAAAAATTCATTTCCAAAAGAATTATTTACAAATGACCCAATTCAAATTCATTCTATGTATTAAAATATAATAAAGAGATTGCAAGGTACCTTAATACGAAGCTCCTCATAGTCTTTCCCTTAATAGTCTCTACTTCATTGGACCCTTCCATTTTCTCAAATTTTATCAAATAATAGGTTGAGCGGTTACATGTTCAGTAGGCTATCCCAATTCCTATTACAAATATATATCAACACCCATATTTGCAATGTATAATTAAAAGATTTAAATATTAAATATAAAATTAACATAAACTAACTTTATTAAAGCATGAAAAAATGATAACTTATATCAATATTACTAGAAGAAAATAAAAATATTTTTAAACTTGAACATGCATCAGGATTAACTTTCCAAAACTTATTACTTGAACATGAATATTAAATTAATTGACATGCACTTTCACTTATACTTTCACATGGGCGTTAGAGTTTATTTGTTAATAGAACAACGCTCATACTTTCACAGAAGTAGTATAGGGTACTTATAAAGAAATATCAGAGTGTATTTATCAATATAATATTATTTGTATATGAATTTACTTCATTTAATAAAATATGTACATTTGAATCATGATATTCATGTCCTGATACTTGTTTTTAATTCCACTTTCACTTTATGCCTCATAAGATAAACCCTAACTTGTTCAAAGAGATTAACCCAATTCCCCTTATTACTCCACTTTCACTTATAACTCCTTCAAATCTCTCAAACTTGAAACAACCTCCCACCTCCACATAAAGCAATAGTGGTTAGAATTAGAAGCATAATAGAAGAGAAATGTGGCCCCACATAATAGAACTTGTTGTGCACTTTAACATCTTCCACATCAGAATTTCTACCATATGACATAAATACTTTTGCATAGATTAACATAATTAACGGTTATACATGATATTGAACGTGAGGGTGAAAATATATGTACAATACTTCAGAAGATGACACATGTATAACTTACCTTCACATTTAACATTTATCGATCATTTGAAAAATCATTTATTAGGGATCTCTAAAATACAATTTTAAGACTTTTATTAAGTTTTAGCCAATACAAGAAATTCCATTTTTAATAGAAATACTAAAAAAATTATATAGATAAAATCATTTGGTGAAATATTGAATTCTTATACTTAAAATGAGTAGAATAAGACATTTTACACATATTAGAAATCACATAGTGGAATTATTATACTCATTAAAAATATATTTTAAAACATAATCTTTCATAAAAATACTATAATTAAAATTAGAAATAATGCATTGGGAGCATACCTCGAGTAAAATGAATCTCATAAATGGCCTGATAGAGAAATCTCGCACTATGACCTTCAAATCCTTCTTCTTCAATTCTCTCTTTTCTTTTCCTCCTCTTCTTTGCATTTTTATTCTCCAATAAGGCTATAGGTATGGAGTGAGGGGTGTTGGCTTTAGATTTTTAGTGTATATAAGAAGTCATTTTAGTAGCTAGTGCTACAATGCTACATAATATTTTGGATTCCCCCAGACCTTCATATAAAGAGGGCTCTGTGATCTAGCACATCAAATGGATGAAGATAATCAAGATAAAAATCCAATTATAAGATCTTCTATCAAAGCCCAAGAAAGGTTCAAAGAAAGGCCTAATTATAAGAGCACCTCTCTACCAACATGTCCATTTAAATATCCTCCAATAAAAACTCTTTCTTCAAGAGGTATCTTTTGTATTAATTCTTCTAAGTCATTCAAAAAATTTAATTTAGAACTCATATCCAAACCTACTTGAGGAGCATAAGCACTTATAATATTAACAATCTTATCATCAATAACAATCTTTAAAGCTATAATTCTATCTCCAATCATATTAATTTTTATAACATTATCCTTTAAACTCTTATCTATAATAACACCTACACCATTTCTAGTACGACTCCTACCCGAATACCAAAGTTTAAATCCTAAACTATTAATTTCCTTAGCATTCTCTCCAACCCACTTAGTTTCTTGAATGCACAAAATATTTAACTTCCTATGAATCATAATATCGATTAATTACATTAATTTTCCTATAAGGGAACCTATATTCCAAGTTCCTATCCTAATTTTAGTTTCATGGGCTAGCTTCTTTGTCCACATCCGTCCTTGATGTGGGAACCCTTGCCTATTTAACACTGCACCCGGGCGCCAATGCAGCGGCTCTTGCACACTTGTCACAATATTCAGGCCATACAGCGCATCGCTTTTAGGGGACGTACGCCCTAACATTAACACATTTTTTTTAAATGATTTATGTCATTATTGTTCGACAAGTTTTACGCTAGTTGTCGACTACCTAACGCAACCCTCTAGTTTTCTCATCCAGGACTTGGGACCTGATAACGACAGTGTGTATATACATTTCTATCACATTTATATAATGCAAATCTAATTACATATATATAATGCATATCTAATTACATAAATAATTATGTGCATATACATTTCTATCACATTTAGGCTAAGCTCAATTCAAGTTTGATCTATGATGTGCTTGACTAGCTAATTAGTTCATTATCTTTGATCTTAGGAAGTTAAGTGTCAAAATTAAAAATTTCAGCAATCTTTGATTTTTAAGTCAAATTCACATCATTTCATTTAAGTATATTAACTAAAATTTAGTCAAATATGATAATGAATCTACTAACCCTTTTTTTGACTAATCGACAAATTTTTCGAGCCAAGGATAGACAAAGTGTATATGTACATATTACTAATAACCCGAGCATTGCCTAACCATCATCATCATCATCGGTGCCATTTTCTTAGGTATTTATGGTTGACTTTTTCATTTGTTTCTGATGAACTAACAAATTAATTATATGTAAAACCTATTCCTCAAATCAACTATGACACCTTTTATCCTTAATATGATATTAAGTCTAATCATTCTCCATACTAATTATTTGACATAAGCTTACTACTTATATAATGGCTATAATTTTTGCCCTTTTATGTGCTTGTCTAAATTCCTTAAGAATCTTTCAATTCATTTATTTATAATAGGCATTACTCAAATCATTCCTCTAACTTACGTTTTGTTTGGGATAACTTTCTTACTTTTTTCTAAAGCAGCTTTTTAGTACAAAAATTTCAAGTTCAAAAAATATTTCTACTAAAAAGCTACTTTAAAAGTAGTAAGAAAACTATCTCAAACGGATCATTAGTTGCTTCTGAAGTTATCCTTTTTCAGTTTTTTCATGTATGCATTTAAGCATTCATATTTCTACCAAAATTAACTTAACTATGAACACTTTTTAACTATCAACATACGAATCATTTATTAAGAACTATGTAAGAGTGTTAACCTATAATTTGGTATTTTGGAATAAATAAAAGGCTAATTCTTGCTTTTTCTGTGTGGATATAGGCACCCTTATTTGAAAGCACATATATCATGTATTCTTAATTTACTTTTACTATTTTATTTTATTTTATTTTGCTATTCATGTATTTTTAGTTTCTTTTATAAGTTTTTGGCTTGCAATTATCCATGTTATACTGATACATATTCATGGTTTAAAAGAGTATCATAGAAACAACCTAGCTATTTAAATTGATTTAGTAATTTTTATTTTTTTAATTATTTAAATGCATATTACTTTCTAAATTAATCATGTTCATAATCCTACTTCAATTAAATGGAGTAATTTACTAGATTATAAATTATTTATTTTTGAAAGTGTTGAAATAATAATGGGATAATACAAGGATGTCCTATAGTGTAAGAGATTTCATAAATAAATATAACAAAAGCGGTCTAGTGAGGTAAGACCAACAAGTCATATATCAATTCATCTAAAATGCTCACCAAATATCATCAATTTTAAATTTTAAAATTAAAAAATAAGTGACATGGGCCAATTAATCTCCTAAAGGAAATATAATTTCTAAAGTTAATTGCATTGGAGAGCACCTCCAAGTGATAATCTCAACAAGGGAAAGATGCTCATTTTTGGAATGGAATTGGTAAATGTCAAGGAGTAGACTAAGATTGATAAATCATGATACCAATAGGACAATCTATGCTTCATGTAAGATAAAACTATAAGGCATAGGTTGAATCTCCATAAACAAGTAGACAACCATCTCTCTATACAAATAAAACTTATGCAATGTTTATTATTATTGAATCACCAAAATTTAATAGGGGTGAATGGGCTCAAAAGGGAAATAGATATAGGTGCAAAATCAAGGATGATGAAGAAATAACCTAGTTAACTTTTATGTGTCATGCCCCAGAGCCTAATAAAAGAATTAAATATTAAACCTAGATCTCTCAACCATAATACAGAGCAAATTAGAGCCAACTAAATAATCCAAAGCATGATAAAAAACAAAATCTTTCATCCAAAAATTCATTTCTAAAAGAATTATTTACAAATGACCCAATTCAAATTCATTATATGTATTAAAATATAATAAAGAGATTACATGATACCTTAATGCGAAGCTCCTCATAGTCTTTCCCTTAATAGTCTCTACTTCGTTGGACCATTCCATTTTCCCAAATTTTATCAAATAATAGGTTGAGCGGTTACATGCTCAATAGGCTATCCCAATTCCTATTACAAATATCAACACCCATATTTGCGATGTATATTTAAAAGATTTAAATATTAAATATAAAATTAACATAAACTAACTTTATTTTTCAAAAAGCATGCAAAAATGATAACTTATATCAATATTACTAGAAGAAAATAACAATATGTTTTAAAATTGAATATGCATCAGGATTAACTTTCCAAAACTTATTACTTGAACTTGAATATTATATGAATTGACATGCTCTTTCATTTATACTTTCACATGGGTGTTAGAGTTTATTTGTTAATAGAACAACACTTGTACTTTCACAGAAGTAGTATAGGGTACTTATAAAGAAATATCATAGTGTACTTATCAATATAATATTATTTGTATTTGAATTTACTTCATTTAATAAAATATGTAACATTTGAATCATGATATGCATGTCTTGATGCTTGCTTTTAATTCCACTTTCACTTATGCCTCCTAAGATAAACCCTCACTTGTTCAAAGAGATTAATCCAATTCCCCTTATTACTCCACTTTCACTTATAATTCCTTCGAATCTCTCACACTTGAAGCAACCTCCCACCTCCACATAAAGCAATTGAGGTTAGAATTATAAGTAGAATAGAAGAGAAATGTGGCCCCACATAATAGAACTTGTTGTGCACTAACATCTTCCACATAAGAATTTTTACCATATGACATAAATACATTTACATAGATTAACATAATTAACGGTTATAAATTATATTGAACGTGAGGGTGAAAATATATGTTTAATACTTCAGAAGATGATACATGTATAATTTACCTTAACATTTAACATTTATCATTTGAAAAATCATTTATAAAGGGATATCTAAAATACAATTTTAAGACTTTTATTAAATTTTAGCCAATACAAGAAATGCCATTTATAATAGAAATACTAACAAAATTATATAGATAAAATCATTTTGTAAAATATTGAATTCTTAAAGTTAAAATGAATAGAATAAGACATTTTACACATATTAGAAATCACATAGTGGAATTAATATACTCATTAAAAATATATTTTAAAACATAATCTTTCATAGAAATACTATAATTAAAATTAGAAATAATGCATTGGGAGCATATATACCTGGAGTAAAATGAATCTCATAACTGGCATGATAGAGAAATCTCGCACTATGACCTTCAAATCCTTCTTCTTCAATTCTCTCTTTTCTTCTCCTCCTCTCCTTCTCCTTTTTCTTCTCCAATAAAGCTATAGGTATGGAGTGATGGGTATTGGCTTTAGATTTTTAGTGTATATAATTAGAAGTCATTTTAGTGGCTAGTGCTACAATGCTTAGACATAATATTTTGGATTCCCCAAGACCTTCATATAAAGAGGGCTCAGTGATGTAGCACATCAAGTGGATGAAGATAATCAAGCTAAAAATCCAATTATATGATCTTAGATCAAAGCCCAAGAAAGGTTCAAAGAAAGGCCTAATTATAAGAGCCCAATCAAGCACCCACTAATGAGCCCACTTTTTTAAAATATTTTAAATGTAATTTATTTTTTATTTGACATCTAGAAGCTTGTATGGTTAGTCATAAAATGGTTATGTAAGGATGATGTAATAAACAATGGATTGGAGAAACTCCCCTTTAATGTCCACCCACCCCTACCTCTCCAAATTTTCTTCTTATTTTTTTCTTCAAAAGTTAATATTATAATGTCTATATGAATATGAGCTAATATGCATTATAATTTTTAATTTTAGAATGAAAGAATTTTGTGGAGAAGTTCTCTTCATTTACTTGTTACTTTGAAATTTTCTTTCAAAAATCTTTTGCTTAAAATAAGAGAGATATGTGGAAGCGATTTAAGAGAATAAATTATTCAAACAAAACCACAAGCAAATAATATTTTTATTTTTATTTCTTGTAATTTTATAAAACACACATGCGCGCGCGCGCACACACACACACACATATAAAATTACAAGAAACTGTAATTAAAAACAATAATATTTGGAATTATAAAAAATATACATATTGCATGAATCTCAACAATCAAAAAACTAAGTTGCAACAATCTTAACAATCTCTCCATTTTTTATGATGGCAAAATAATTGTTGTTTGAGTTAACATGTATACCTTAAATTTCTCATTAGCTCCCCCTAAAAGAATGAACAAGTGAATATAAAGAGTTTCCATGAAGAGCACATCAATTTTTTTTATTTTTAAAACACTTAAAACACAAAATACAAAATCCAAAAAACATAAGCACATAAAAAATTAATTAAAAAAAAAAAACACAAAACATAAAATAATATTACAATTATAAAAAGGGAAAAAGAAAGTTTAAATGAAAGATATCAAATGAGAAATCATAATAATTGATCTTGAAAGAAATTCATCAAGGTCATGATACATTCTAGATAATTAGATAAAGAGGATTATTTCAAAAGTGACAAAATGAAGATTAGTTAATTTGAATTTTCAATATAGGATATAATTGAAAGTTATATTGATTTGAAATAAAGATTAAATGATAGAGGAAAGAATATATTCAATTGATGATATTGCATATCTTTTTAAATATTTGTGGTACACTTTATGCATCTTTTTTTAATTGGGCTAATTTTGCACCTCTTTTTATTTTGCAAACTATTCCGTTATTCTTTCAATTTTTATACACATTGTATATTTCTTTTCGATATACTTCTTTTTTATTTTGTCTTTCCAAAATTAATAATCTAAAAATAAAAAAATTAATTACAAAAATAATTATATTGAAAAAAGAAATAAAAAATAATAAAATATAAAATTGAAATAATAATATTTAAATTATGTTTGCCTAAAAAGAATATGAGATTGATATGCTTAACTTGATCGAGTTATAAGTTAACTTAAATTTAAAAAAAAAATTAGATTTCATAATAAAATTAATTTTATAATGCAAGTTAATTTATAATACTTTTTAAATCAATTAAAATAATATTTTTATATAAATAAACTCACATTTCAAACAAAGAACAAAAGTAACTAAACAAAACATAATATTTTTATCGATATCAAAAAGATCAGATACATCAAAGCCATTGATATCAAGAAAATATAACATCTGAATATAATACAAACAACACAATCCTAAACAAAAACAAGTACTACTGAAAGCCATAAACAATGACATCATCATATCATCACATTATCAGGATAAGATTGGCAAAAGCAACTATAAAGAAGTACATCTAAAACTCTGAAGTAAAACCTATAGTTGTTTTATTTATCTCAGACCAGTCATAATTAGATTTAGAGGTTAAAGTGCGTGCTATAGTCTCACGAGTCCTTAAGTGAAGAAAATTTCCTAGATCTTCCTTAGTGATTTTTACACACTATTTTTTGACAAACGAAGTTATCCTAGTTTCATCCTCCCTAAAACTCATATTTGCTTGAAAATAGTGAAAATTCTCTCTGTGATAAGCATAGATCAAAGTCAAAATGAATGTTGAAGCAAATAGAGGCATAACTAAAAAGTGGATTTCATCTTGAATCAGTAGTCTTGAAGGAGTGATTTTGGAGGCAATATACCTATAGAAAGAATTCTTAGCATCTCTAGATAGGAACTTTTCATCCCCACCCTTGGATGAAGATCCCTTAATAACTCTAGAGCGCTTATTAGAACTTGTCATTCCTAAGTTTGTGCCTCTAAAAGGATTCAAGAAGGGTTTTGAAGTGAATGAAAAATAATTTCCATAACCCTCCTATCTAAAGAAAAATGATCCATCATACCATACGAAAATGGCTTCGTACGTATGATCTTGAGATCGTACGGGACAAAAAAATTTTGTATTGACGAACGATAACATCCAAAATGAAATGACTTTTTGAAAACACAAAATTTATGAGGCATCCTTTTGTACATACTTTTTAGCCACACGATCGTACATACGGACAGGTGTTTGTCCGGGACGACAAGTTTTTTAAGATTATTTTAATGACTGTTAGGTTCATCCCCCACCAAAAATGACACATAGATCATACAAATAAATTTTTTGTTCGTACGTATGATTAGTTATAATAATTGATTCTACCCAGATAACCATCTACATGTATACAGATGAATGTATATAGATCGTACGGGAAGATGACATTATCGTATAATATGATCTATGTTAAAATATCCAAATTTTATGCTCAACTCCAAAACAACGACTGACATGCTCTGATACCACTTGTTGACATGCATCACATAGGTGATCCTTAGTAAAGTTTAGTTTTAGTATACCACTTACTAGTTCCCTTTGAGTAATTTTCCTAAGATTTTTCATATATACCATAACTATGATTCATCAAAATTTATTTTTAAACAAAAGCATTATGAGTTTTAATATAGTTTAAATCTAGCATACAAATATTATTTACCATTTTTCCATGAAAAACATCATTTCTATTTAGGCTTAACATGCAACTATTAGAAAAAAATCTAACGCTATACCCTTTATCACATAGCTGACTAATACTTAATAAATTATGCTTTGAGCCTTATATAAGTAAAATAATCTTAATAAAAAAAATTATTCAAGTTTTTTATCATACTTGTACCAACCACTTTCCTATTGGTATTATCTCCTAATATAACCTTGCCTCCATTCTTGACTTCCAGTGATATAAATTATGTAGTGTCTCTAGTTATATACTTCAAGCAATCGTTGTCCAAGTACCAAATGCTCTCACGATGTCTTGTATAAGAGCGTACCTACAAAATAATCAAACGTTAGTCTTGGGAATCCAAATAAGTTTAGGTTCTCCTTTTGGCAAAATAAGACTAGATGCATATATGATATGATTTATTTTATGCATCTTAGATCTCCACAATAAATGAGTTTTTCCATGTAAAGTACAAGTGTGTGAAGTATATCCAATCATCCCATAAGTAAAACACTTAACTCAAATAAAAGAGTTTTTCAATCTTCGAAAATAAATTTGTCTCTTCCTAGGTTTTAAAATTTCTGACTTCAAAATAGGATTAGTAAAATTTTCAAGTTTTGGGGGTATCTTATTTTCCTTGAGAGCTTGTACTTTCAATTTAAGAAATATGTTTATATCTTCTAACACATTAATATCATATTTTAAATTGTTTTTCCTATTTTCAGATTCATCCTTAAAAGATTTAAATTCTTTTTCTAGTTTTGTGTAGGATAATTTTAGCAGATCATTTTGCTTATTCAAATCATCAAATTTATATAGAAAGCTCATGTGGTTATTGTCAATCAATGCATGATCTTTCATAAGGGTTTCATGCTCCTTTTAAAATTCTTGCAATTCTAAGTTTAATCTATCATGCATTTTCTTGAGTTTTCTATATGTAGTATATTTTCTTTCAGAAACTTCAAGCAATTCATTATAGGTTAAGTCACATACCTCTTCTTAATCTGACTGATCAAGATTATCAATCATTAAACACAAGTTGGTGAATTCTTCTTCATTTTCTATTTTTGATGAATTTGAAGCTATGTTCGCCTAGAAAGCTCTCTGAAATCTCTTCTTACCCTTCCTCCCATTTGCTTTCTCCTCTGCCTTCTTCTTGCTAGGAGTGGTTTTAAGATTAGGCTAATATATTTTTATATGTCTAAGTTTCCCATATTCATAATAAATAACATCATTATAAACCTTAACATTTTTATGGAACTTACCATCGTTCCACTACTGGCATCTCCTTTGCTTCCTTTTAAAAAAACTCTTGAATTGCCTTATCATCAAGGCAATGTCATCCTTATCTTCAAGTTGAGACTGATCACTCTCTAAATCATCCACTTTCAATGCTATGTTGTTCTCCTTTCGCTATTTTTATGTATCAATCTTCCTTTGACTCACTCCTTGCTCGTAAGCAATTAGTGATCCAAGAAGATTATAAATAGAAAAAACATTTAAGTCCTTAGCTCTATAATTATAATTATTTTAGCATCATAAGCAGTAGGGAAATAATGAAGAATTTTATTAACCATTTTAGCATTCGTTAGTTCCCTACCTAAATCATGGAAAGAAGTGACTATTTGAGTAAATTTTGTGTATATGCCAGAAATGAATTCATTTGATTTCATGTGAAATAATTCATAGTCATGTAATAAGATATTTAATATAGACTTCTTTACTTCATTAGTCCCTTCGTATGTAATACATAGCCTATCTCAAATATCCTTTCCAATTTTGCAAGAAGAAACACGCATGTAATCTTTAGACTTAAGTTCACAAAAGAAATTATTTAAATATTTTGCATTTAGTTGTCCTAAATCACATTCTTCTATAGTCCAATCAGTAAAAGGTGTTTCAACTTTAATGCCATATGTAAGTCTAGTTGGCCTAGTATACTCTTCCTCAACTAAAACTCACATGCGATAGTCAAGCGATTGAAGAAATGTTGACATTCATGTTTTCCAAAAAAATGAAAGAGATATTATAAAATAACGGAGGTCTAGTGATCGAATACCCTTCAGGTGTGTTTCAATTTTTAAAAGTAGTCCTTATCATTTTCAAAAAATAGTCTAAACTTATAATTTTGAAATAAAGCTCTGATATCACTTGTTGATTTTGTATAGGTTGTTAAACCTAAGTAATTATCTCAAGGCTAACTAAGAGGGTGGGGGGTGAATTGGTAATTAAAAAATTCTATTGGATTTTATAGAAAACCAATTTAACAAATTTCCAAATTTGATTATCTTTTTGTAATGAGCTTTTTAATCACAATAATAAAATTGGAGAAAATAAAAAAGTAAAAAATAAAAAGACATAAAAATTTGTAGTGGTTCGATCAAATACGATCTACATCTACACCCTGAAGACTCTCTCTTTAGGTATTGCATTATTACCAAAGTGACTCTATTTTTACGCCCACAGCAAGGTAAAGAAGCCTTCACAATTTCTCTCTTCCACCAATCCCCAGTGTAGTAGAGAATCATCATCTTTTCACACCCTCCAAGTGTCGACAGAGAACCATCGTCTGTTTATACTCCCTAAGTGTCGGCATAGAACTGTTGTCCTTTCATACCCTCCAAGTATTGGTAGAGTACCATCATCTGTTCACACTCTCTAAGTATCATCAAAGAACCATTGTCCTTTCACACCCTCCAAGTATTGGCAGAGAACCATTATCTGTTCACACTCTCCAAGTGTCGGCAGAGAACCAGATCTTCTTCAAAGATCTTCTCACGAGCAACTAGAAAGAATAAAAGAAGAGTAGTAACCAAAAATATAAAGAGATCCTTACCTTTGAGTAACCTTGTGAATCACTACAAGAAAATGGGTCAATAGCGACCAAAAAATTAGAGAAAAAAAAAATTGGTCGCTAAAGATATCTTTTAGCGACCAAAAGTAAGTGTGGCCTCTAAATAATAATGAATCTAGATATTAGTGACCAAAAAGGAAAATTAGTTGCTAATTTTGTCACTAAAAGTCTAGAGATTTGTTTTTCACAAATATATACATATCATCTTAATGACTAATTATTCTGTTTAATTGTGTACATAATATATTTTTAAAATATCATTAACATTTTATATAATGATAATTATTCTTAAAGTAAATTTAGTTCAAAGTATAAATGATTTGTTTGTAAAAAAAAATCAAAATGATGTAATTAATTAATCATTCAATTTCTACAAAATATATTTTGGAGTTTCCTTTTTTTTTTTGGCTCGACCCCTATTTGTTCAGATCCTTGACCGTCGTACGCTTTGTAAATATGTCGAGGGTCCAAGTGGGTATAGCGCCTCTTAACGAGGTTCGACCTGCCTGGTCAGGTCGCTGGGTTAGGCTGCCCCAAAATAAATTTTTGTTGTAAGAATATTTTTGAAATTCAAATTAAAAGATAAAATGATGAATTGAAATTAATATTTATAATTTTAGGATGAGAAATCAAAAAATTTATTGATGAAATAAATTATAATATATTTTATCTAAATTTTAACAATAACATTTAAATAAAAATATACATTAGAAAAACTGAAAAACTCAAACCACTCTCACGACTCATTCACTCTCACGAAACTTCTCTGTTTCGCTATTGATCTCGTGCCCTAGCTACCCCATTTAGCGACGATCTCCAAGGCTCCAACTGCTCTCAGTTTCGCTATTCGCGACGGACGAACTCCACAGCGGCAACCACCTCTCTCGCGTGTTGATATGAGTTTCTTCCCTCACAATTCTTCGGACCATCCCCCAAACTCACCTTCATATGTTTCTCCCTCTCAGGTTATCCCTAATACCGTTCTTACACTTTTCATTTCAAAATTTCTATGATATTCTTTATAATATGATTTCCTCTCATTTTTATCGTATCATTCAACATTATTGATTTCTATAGTTGCTTTAAGAGGTTAGGGGTTAGGGTTGATTTTGAATGGTTGAGAGGAAAAGATAAAGTGGCTGTTTCTGTGTTGATTTTCACAGTCCACTCACTATTTTGCATTTAATCTTTTTTTCTTTTTTACTCAGTCCCTGTTTTGATTTTCATGTTTTATTTAATCAGAACTTATGGTGAGAGTTGTATACAAAATAATTTGAATGTTTTTTCATATTATATGATAGCTATATGTCTGACAGCTTCACATGGTTTGCCTATAAACTAATTTGTTACCACAATTAATTCCTTAAAGATTTTGTGAGATCGGAAAAGGAATAAAATAAAAAGGGGTATTTATATACATACCTTAGAATTCATTAGTGAAAATGAATGCTGGTGTGGTTTTAGGGAGAAGTCCAATAGGTTAGCTTGTGGGGACTCGGAAGTCAAGGCTTGAGAGAAGTTATAAAAGAAGATACATGAGAGACATAAAGAGTCAGAGAATGTGTAAGAGGGAGCACTATTCGACTTCATATTATGGGTGGATATCTTGAATTGGGACTAAAAACATGGGAAATCCACAAGAATAAAAAGAAATAGACTTTGCGAGATCAGGAAGCAACATATCACACAATAAACACAAACGAACTAACTTTGCATGAACATCCCGATGGAATTCACAACCAACAGTAGATAAAAATAAAGGTCAAAAGATTTACTTTTTGTGATGTACTACCAGGTTGTGTTGGGTGATTAAAGCGATCGATCGTTCAGAACGAAATAAATTATATTCAAATTAGGGAACGTAAGAACCTTAGGCAATCAAAATAAGAAGCAAAGAAATTTTATTGAACATGCATTCGAAGGACTACATCCTATTGCATTCAGAGAAGATTAAAAGGCTAGAACAATTAGAAGATTTACCTGATGTGCTTGCAACCAATGATCGGCGATGTAGATGCAACGATAGTTGAGTGCTTGCGGCAATCGACGTTTAGAAGGAAAGAAATCACAATCATAGATAAAAAATTATAAACCGCAAAGAATTAGGAATCACATTTAAAGGAATACGGCGACACAACAAATTTAGGAAAGAAGAAAAAAAAAACTAGCGCGAGAATACCTATTGTTCTCGCGCTTGAGATGTATTTTAGCGCCAAATAGTTATGATGCTCTAATAGATATTTTTTTAAGACAAATAAAAATGTCTTGATATAGTTGTAGTTAAAGCTTCATTTTTTTGTAGTGCACACTAGTAACTCTGGAGAGGATTCATTAATTTCTCTCCTTTAAAACCTATCAAACATGCACCTCCGCGAATTGGGCCGGCGGTGGGGATGAGGCTAACCGGTGGCTAGATGAGGGAAACGTTGGACCACGAGCCCAGAGCACCTCCGCGACTTGTGGGTATTGCTTTGCCCATGCCTTGGTTCTTCTCCACTCAAGAACTCACAAGCTCGAGAGAAGAAAATCAGGAATTTTATTAAGAAATCATTAAAAAACCAATACCAACTAAAAAAATAATAAAATAATACTAATACAATAACATAAAAGAATTCATAAATATATGCTCGTGATCATGGCCGTCAATCTGTGATGTCTCATGTGATAGACACACTGGAATCTTCTACTGATGTCCTCATCACATATATCATCAAAAAGTTATACATTCCATAAATTTCAAATTAGCAATAGCATTATCATTAAAGTATCCCTATTACAACCCTAAGTTAGCTATTAATATAGCTCCTTAATACAATGACTACATTTTACCTAACATAATAAAAAATAATATAAGTAATTAAATGACCAAAACAACATAAAAATTTTATAAAATAACCCCAAGTATGAATGAGATAAATATAAAAAAGGACTAAAAATGACTCCGAATGATAAAAATAAATAACACTATAACAATGAAAAGGTGAACGCATATAGTTCATGGTGTATATCCTTCATAATCTATAAGCTGCATATTTTGTGTATATCCTTCGTAATCTTACATATAGTTCTATATGTCAATTTTTTTCATTTGCTGAGTATAACATAATGCCATTAAATTTGATGAATTTCATGAAAGTTGGAATTTTGGAGTTTTTTTAAATTGAGCCAAATTTGGCACATAACTGGGAAAATTTGGGTTTTATATAAATCATGGTGAAGTCTTATATTGGTTACATGCTTAATGTTGTCACGTTTTCTTGTTTTTTATTAATAATTTTCTTTCCGTTGTTGCTTAGCTTCAGGATGTTGAATTGGTTGAACTTTGGGTGGATGAAACTATCATTGAAGATAACCTGATTTTGGATTTTTTATTCCTGGCTTACTATGATAATTTTTGTGTCTGCAATGCTGTGCAATGGATGAGCTTATGCCCGTTATTCAAGGTCAGCCTATGATGATTTTTTTTGCAGTCGTTTGTATTATCCTACATACCATGTTGTTTTGTTACGTTATTTCTTAAACCACATAATTGTGTTAAATTGTGGGATATACTAGGAGGTGCCTATAACATTGAAAACTTGGCTGTTTCAGTCGAATCGAGAGCTTCATTCTCTCATGCTAAAGCTCAGCTCCTCATTCTTATTGAAACTTTATATCTGGAAAATCTTCTTCGCATGGTTCATGATGAAGTGTCTATTAGGTCAGTATCAACTATATTTTTGTTCTGTGTACTGCTCTCGTGGTGAACTTTTTGGTAATTGCCTACAAAATTTGTAATTTGTTTGTTAATTATTTTTTTATTTCTTTTTTTTTCCCTCACATGTTGTTATCAGTGAAGGTGGTTTTATCTTTCCATGCAAGATGTTCAGGAAATGGATTTTCTCGTTTCCACCTAAACTTGTTTGGGAACGTCTGAAGCTGGGCCTTTGTTTCTTACGTAGGTAGTTTTCATCTGTTTGCTATCATCACTTCCCGATATAAAAAATGAAAGCATTCTCAATGTCAGTTTTTTTCATTATAATCTTTTTTATGTATTGGTAAACCTCTTTAGGCATGAGATCTTTAAAGCTTGTTTTACCTATATAGGAAATTGACCCTGCTGATTATGCCCGTCAAGCCTTTGAGGTTGGAACATGCAACTATTTGCTCGAAAGTTCTTCGTAGTGATTGTTTGAGGGATTCAGATGTAAGTTGCTGGATTATAATAATCTCAAAATTAATTCTTATGGCATATGTTAATGCTTCACATTTTAACATCAAATTCTCTTGGCACATTAATTACAATATCTTTATGTCTTTAATCTCTATGTTCGATTTTTACGGTTATCACTTATCATTTATTTTTTCGTGAATATGATCTATGCTGCCAAAGAGTTATGGTCTTAGTATGGTGTCTTGTAATTCACTTCCTCTTTTTGGATGTCGAGATCTGGTTTGTTTAAGACTTAAAATTGGTAGTTTATATATTTTTTCTACTAATCTTGTAGCAACATTTCAACTGAACAGAAGAGTGACTGAACTTATGGATTCAGATGATTTAGTGTTTTCTGTCTTTCTTAATTTATTGCCGTTTTGCATTTCCTTTATTTAAGAAGTGGCATATATTATATACTCATTTAGTTATTGTTATTATCTGAATTTTTCATGCTATGCTAATCTTTATCCATTGAGTTGAAGAACTTTATGATCACTCAAGGGATGCCTCATGAGAAGATTTTTTATTTATGTTTTTGGCAGGGTCCCGTTTCTGGTTTTTTGAACATTTTGAGAACATTCGTCTCTGCATTTATAGCTTCCTATGAACTTAACATCTGGTAACTGTTATTTGATCCATGAAATGATAAAGCCTTCTTCTTGCTTCATATTAAATAACATGAGCATTTCATACACATTAACCTTTTATCTCCCCCTTTTGTGGTTGCTTATACTAGCCAGATAAGTTCTCGGTGATCCTAACGAGCCCTTTAATTATTTTTTATTCAATATTTCAATGCATTTGAAAGCCGCAACAGCTTTCTAACTATTCCAACTCTATTTCTACAGCTAGAAGAAAACATACTGAGGTTGATTTTGGAAATACTTAGTGAAATATTTAAGGGGGAGGTTTGAAGATTACCGATGTTGGTTCAAATAGACATATCAATGCATTAACGGTCTTTTTTTGGTTTTCAAATATTTTGAATTGTTTTGTTCAGTTTTGTAAACTTGTATGTCTTCTTTATTCTTGGTATTTCATGTAATATCTTTCCAACATGATCATTTCTATTCCTGCAAGTACAAAGCAGAGTAGCAAAAATAAGCCAGCTTTCTGTTGTTGTCAGCGGCTCAGACGGGTCAGAATTGATAGCCTTCAGTGAAGAAGAAGAAGCTCTTGTGTTGAAATCGTGGAACACAATGAAGAAGGATGTAGCTACGCTTGATCTCAAGTTCTTCTTAAGGTAAGATGTGAAACTTTTCATCTTCAAGAGTTGTTTTACTGAACTTCACAACATGTATTAATTTTCAGGATATTTGAGATTGCACCCTTGGCTACAAAGCTCTTCTCCTTCCTGCGAGACTCACAGATTCCACTTGACCCCAAGTTCAAAGGCCATGCAATGTCTGTGTTCATCATGGTAGTTTGCTAACACCCCCAATCATCTTCCTCACTCGTGCAGAGTTCATGACCATTATTTTTTTATTAAGATAATTGTTGTGATTACACACCTTTTTTTTTACAGACATTATTAGATGTTATCATTTTGTAAACATTAAGATTTTATGATTAATTATGCCTGAGATTATATTTTTTGTATTAATTGATGGATATATTTGTAAAAGTATATGAATGAATACAATTTTTATTTTCTCCTAGCAAATTCTTAACAATGATACTCATGAATAAATATAAATTTTTTTATTCTAAGCTTTTTATTATTATTGCCTCAAGCTAATAAAATTTGAATTATTTCTCTGTTATGTAATTTATTTAATTAATTGCAATATAAAGAAGTGATGGATTGATCTTAATTGTTATAGCCAATGCATAATAAATGGATAATAATTTTATTTATTAAATATCACAAATTTTATATGCATAAATATATATCAACACTTAATGAAATTAAAATGGCATGTGATTTTTTTGGTTGATCATTTTGCGACCAATTTTTATTTTGGTCGCTATAGAAAAAATATAATAAATAAAATTAATTATTAAAATAATTAAATAGCATCCAAATAAATATTCATTAGCGTCCAAAAAATAGTCGCTAATATGTTCAATTTTAGCGACCAATACTAATTAGTGGTCGCTAATTTAGCGACCTAAAAAATTTTTTGGTCGCTAAAAGCCTCAGCGACGAGGCTACTGCGACAAATTAGCGACCCAAATATTTTTTGTCGCTATTTGCTTTAGCGTCCAAATTAACTTTTTTACTGACCAATTTTGTTGGTCGCTAATTACCTATTTTCTTGTAGTGACTTATAAGAAATCTCTCTCAAACACTCTCCCAAATACACTCTTTCACTTGATCTTGAAAAATCATGAAGAACAACCTTTGTCACATCAATTTTTAAGGACCTTTTATATGAAAGACATGAAAAACAGTCCATAAAACTAAAATTTTCATTTTGAGTGTGTACGATTGTATGTTCGTACGTACAAATTGTTCAAGGAGGGTGTGAAAGGGTCTCTTTTATTTTTTATTACTAGTCTTCCTTTCTTCTTTCTAGTTGCTCGAGAGAAGATCTTTGAAGAAGATCTAGTACTCTGCCAACACTTGGAGGGTGTGAACAGATGATGGTACTCTACTAACACTTTGAGGGTGTGAATAGATGTCAGTACTCTATCGACACTTGGAGGGTGTGAAAGGATGACAGTACTCTACCACACCGGGGATAGGTGGAAGAGAGGAAAATTATAAAGGCTTCTCCACTTTGTTGTGGGGGAAAAAATATAAGAAAACTAGTTTTTCCTTAATTACCAAGAGCCCTCTTGTTAGCCTTGGGACATTTGTATAGGTTTAATAATATATACTAACTTACAAATTCGTCCAATTTAAATTTTGGGGCATAATAATTAGTATCAAAGCATAGTTATTAGAAAAATATATTTATAAATCAAAGTTGTAAAAATTGATTGTGAGTCATATGGTAAGATTGGATAGATTAAGGTGCATTATTTTACATATATAATGGATTACATGTATAAATTATTTAAATCAGGAAGAATTATGCAAGAGTAACCAATTGAATTGAATCTGCTAGAGCAAGATGCACCAAATGAGCAACACATAGCTATAGTGCCATCGGACAATATTATTCAGTTGACCAGTATTATAGCATAGGTACTGGGCTATTCACAAAGAGAACCATTTAGGAGTAAAGAAGAAGAGGGGGATAAATATTTATAGATATTTCATAAGATAAAGCCCCCACTATTTGAAGGAGTTACAGGACCTTGGGTTGTAAAAAATTAGTTATTGAGGATATAGAAGATCTTTGTTAACATATAGTGTCCTAAGACTAAGAAGGTACTATTATCTATTTTCTTTTTGAAGGAGAGACTAAGAAATGGTGGATTAGAAAGAAGAGATAAATTCTAGGAAAAGATTAATGCTGAGATCACTTGGGATGAATTCACTATGGTGCTGAGAATGTGGTTCATATCTCCTTTAGGCTGACAATATATATAGGAAGCTTTCATTAAATTGGAATAAGGTAACATGAAAGTGATGTAGTATGAATCTGAGTTTGTTGCATTTGCTATGAATGCTTTTTATTGATCCCCACTGCTAAAGAAAATGTTATATATTTCTGCAAGAATTAAATAAGTAATTGAGAAATCTGTTGATGCCTCTAAAGATTTAAGATTTTTTTTTTGAGTTAGTGGAATGAGAGAGACTGATTGAGATTGATTTGGCAGTACCAACATCTAATAATGAGGTGAGCTGAAGGTATGATAGCAGTAGGAGGAAGACTGCATATGAAGTAAGTAGGGACGTAGATAAAGAAAGTGTTAGTGATAAAAAAAAGTAGATTTACTGATTTGAGGGAATCTAGATTGACAATATCCATCAGTTTCTACAAAGAATATATGCATTATGGAATATAACACCTGAGTTAGTTCTACCTTCTAACAGGGTGATATTTTTTATGGCAAAGACATAAAGTATCATATTGTCCTAAAAAAATATTTAGAGGGAGAGCTAAATCTAGGTGGACTAAATAATAAGGGACTACATGATTGATAAATTATAGAGAAATATTGGCAAATAGAGATAATCATAGAGTTATAGTGGTATTCAGAGAGAGTTTGTTGCACTAGGACTAATGGTACATACATTATTGATAGATTCAATACAATTACTCCAGTGATGCCATGTGTGTATAACATGTATTATTTGGAAGACCAATAATAGCCTGAGAGTTTGACTAGTAAGAAATTTGTTTTAAATAATTGATTAACATAAGATTTCATTGCATAAGTGTATATTATGTGATTGATTGAACTATATGATTGTAACATAGGAATTCATTGCTCCTGATGAGTTTTGACATAGTTTTGACTCAATTTGGATTTTGGTCATCATACAGATTTGTTTTATAGCAATTTTATGCCTGAACCCTTAAGAGAAATATTGAGGATGTTATTTTTTTAAGGTGGGTAGATTATAATGACCCAAATTTCTAAAAATAGTTTTAACATGTACATCTAAATTTATATTTGAACTGCAATGTAATGGCACTATTCCTTTGAGCATCGAGGTGCTTGGTCTTGAGTGCAGTGGCGCTCCGTCGGTTTGCTAGAGAAGGGAGAAGGAAGTAGGAGAGAGAAAGAGAAATATAATTTTTGTCTTCAATCCTCTTCGCCAACTTTATTAAATTTTCTTAGATCAAGGTAGTTGACTTTTATCCTATCTCTATTTTAAAAGATTTTTATTTCTATTATTCATTTTTTCTAAATTGAATTTATTATATTTTTCACATATTTAATGTACTTTGATCATACAACATTTTATATGTTATAATACTAATTATTCTGGATATTTTGATTGGATGATTTCTTTATATTTATAGATAAATTGAAATTTATTATATTTTGTATATTTTTTACTAATTATAAATTTGAGTTTTTACTTAAGCATACTACTATTACAAGTATTATGAATTAAGATGAATATGTGATTAGGTATTAGTTGGTTATTATTAGTGCAATAATACTGTGAAATAATATGTGTGAGGATTAATAAAAGACTGGTTATACTAAAGTTCACTGAAGATTGATTGACTTGTACAAGATGTTGGGTCAATAGGCTTTCCTTTAAATATTATGATTTGGTGTTTTCCTCAACTAATTTATAACGTACACTGATTTGGAGTCATAAGAAATTCTTTTAGTGTCAATGAGTAAGGAATGGCACTTTGTTTACTGAGCCAAAAGTTATTGATTATTGATTTCAACTACTAGAAAAGCACCATACAAGCAAGAACTTTTTACTTATTTAGTGTAATTACAAAAATACATATTATTGATTCGTTATTATTGTACATCCTTACTATTATGATAGCATTTATTTACTGTTATTATATGAATTTATTGATATTACTACTACACTGCTCTACTATTAATATCATTGAATAATATTATTAATCCACTAATATTAATATTGATTCATTGATATTATTACTTTTTTACTTATTCACAATTTTCAATTATAAGTTATCCCGAATATGTGAATATAATCTTGATCTGATATTGATATATAATAGTTGGATAGCATGTGCATACTATAATATGATTTTACTATATTGATATAGTTTCGACGGTCTTCATTGAGGATTTAGTTCTATAAATTTTCATATGATCTCCTTACTGATTAAATAAGTAATGCTATGATATCTACTTTATTGATTCGATGCCCATATTGATTTACTAGTTTCCGTACTGTACTATTTTATTAGCTTCCGTATCATACTATTCTACTAGTTTACATATCTTACTACTATTGCATGCAATTTTATTTTCTCTACACAAATTCATGATAATGTGATCACTACTGCTTTGAGTTTACTGACGTCATGTATACTTCTTATTTATCATACTTTGATTCAGATGTAGGATTTAGTGATCTGCTGGTCTCTTTAGCTCTTTAAATGTGATTTCAATTATTTCAAATCGGGGCAAAGGATCAAGAGTGTGAGATTAATCAGAATTCTTCATGTTTAATATATTTTACATTTCACATCTCATGCCCTAGCCACCTCCCTTGGCGATTTTAGGGTTCCTCGCTTACATCCCTCGTGCGTTCGTTTTTTCTTCTCGATTTCTCTTCGCTTCTCTTTTGATTTTCGACTCTGGTCTCTTAGGGGTTCCTGGCCCCGTTGAGGCAGGTTGATTGTTGGCGGGGATGACTTCGTCCAATGTTTGGGGGAAGGCGTCCAGCCCGATTGATGGAAAAAGGAAAGGCTTTTTCGAGCTTGATGAATCTGCTTCCAAATCTCTTTCTCGTTCCTTTAAAGATGTTCTTGCTAGTAACTTAAGCCAAGGTGACAACGCCCCTAAATTTACCCAATTTGTTGTTAATGGAGTTCCGACTGTGCTTATTTCTGATGAGGATGTTCTTAAATTAGCTTCACCTTTTCAGTTCACTTTGGTTGGAAAATTTGCTCTGCGTAGACCTAATCTGGATTATGTGCGATCTTTTTTCACAAATCTCAAGCTTTCGGGTTTTTATTCGGTGGGTTTGTTGGATTCAAAACATGTATCGATTCAGTTGTCTAACGATTTGGATTATAGTAGAGTCTTTGCTAGGAGATCGTACTTTATAAACAATTGTCAGATGCGTGTTTTAAAATGGACTCCATTTTTTTATGTGCATGAATAATCGCCCATAGTTCCGATCTGGATTTTTTTCCCTAATTTGCGATTGCATTTTTTTAACCCTCAAGTCTTGTATGCTCTCGGTTCTGTTTTTGGAAGGACTTTGCAAACCGACCAGGCGACGGCCTCCAGGACTCGTCTGTTTGTAGCTCGGGTTCTCGTGGAAGTGGACATTTCTAAGAAGCATCCTAAAGAGGTTTGGGTCGGATCAAAGGCTTTTGGGTATTTGCAAAAGGTTGAGTTCGAAAAGGTTTCGAAATTTTGTTCACACTGTAAGATCCATGGTCATGCGATGTCTGACTGTTTTAGATTACATCCTGAACTTAAAAAAAAATAATTCTAATCAGGTTAATGATAAAGCAGAGCCACCTGTTAATGTTTCTGCTTCTGATAATGAGTTGGAAAAAGTTGTTTCTAATGCAGAGGGTGATATTGTGGAGGAAACTGTGGTAGCCTCTGATAATGAGTTGGAAAAAGGAGTTTCAAATGCTGAGGGTGATACTATGAAGGAAACTGTGGCAGACTTTAATTTGCCAGGTAACACTATAGTTTCGGAGGCTGGTCGGGCTGAAAAAAATGTTGGTAATGTGCTTGAAAAATCCCATGATATATTTATTTCTATTGATTCTATGTTACAAAATACTAATCATGATCCTTTAGTTCCCCCGGCTGCTAATGGGCCTCAGGATTTTAAGGCTGAGAACAGAGAAAATGGTGAAGAAGGGGAAATTTTACCTTCTAATGTTAAGAAAGGCAAAGCTTTACAAAATGAATTGGATAATGCTAAAGGGTACAAAAACTCGGAAGATTATTCTTCTATGTATAACATGGGGGAAGAAAATTCTACTAAACTTCTCATGAAAAAAGATAAGAAGGCTAAGGAAACGTTTGGGAGGTAATAGCCCTAATGTCCATGCTATGGATGATTTTAATGCTATGATTTCTACCTGTGGTTTACATGATATAGGTTTTTGTGGTAATGCTTTTACTTGGAGTAGAGGCACTTTGTGGCAAAGACTTGATAGAATACTGTTCAATAATGATTGGATGGCTAAATATCAAATGACTCATGTTGAACACCTTAGTAGAACTGCTTCTGATCATGCTCCCTTATTGCTTACTATTACGGCTACTAATACTTACATTCCTACTGCTTTTAAATTTCAAAATATGTGGTTATCTCATCATAATTTTCTGAATGTGATGGAAACTAATTGGCTTGCTCCAATTTTCCCTAATGATAATATCTCGGGTATGGCTAAGTTCTGGAATAAACTTAGTAGATTGAAGCAAGTCTTGAGATGGTGGAACAAGCATGTTTTTAGAAATTTATTTTCTAATATTAAGCTTGCTGAAAATGAGGTTTTGGAACTTGAAAATGTTGTTATGATGAATCCTGATAGTGCCAACCTCTCTGAGCTCAATAATGCTAAAATCAAGTTGTTAGAGTTACAAAATCAGGAAGAAACGTATTGGAAACAAAAAGCTACTACTAAGTTTTTTGTTGAGGGTGACAGAAATACTAAGTTTTTCCACTCTTTAGCCAATAAGAAAAGAGTTAGAAGTCACATTTTCAAAATTACTAATGCTAATGGGTGTATTTTGGAGGAGGAGGAGGCTATTTTACAGTCCGGAGTTGATCATTTTTGCAATATTTTTAATAAGGAGATTAATCAGGAAGCTACTTTAAACCCTTATATTGTGCCTTGTGGTATTTCGGATACTGACAACTTATATCTTACTATGGTTCCTTCTGAGGATGAAGTGTGGAAGGTAATGCAGGCTATGAATGGTGACTCTGTTGCAGGTCCAGATGGCTTTACTACTATTTTTTTCATTAAAACTTGGCATATAATCAAAAAGGATATTTTGGATGCTATTTGTGATTTCTTTTCGGGTAATCCTTATATTATTTTTTCTACTACAAATCTTGTTTTAATTCCTAAGAAGGAGGCTACCAACAACTGGAATGACTTTAGACCTATAAGTTTATGCACTTTTCTTAATAAGCTTATTTCTAAGATTATCGCTACTAGACTTATTAATATCCTTCCTAGAATTATTTCTCAGAATCAAACTGATTTTTTCAAAGGAAGGAGTATTTTTGATAATATTTTGCTGGCTCAAAAAATTACACATGATATTAATACTAAAGTTCAAGGAGGTAATATCATTTTCAAATTGGACATTACTAAAGCTTATGATAATTTGTGTTGGAATTTCCTTTATAAAGTGCTTTCTCTGTTTGGTTTTAGTGATAGCTTTATTTCCCTCATTAAGAATAGCATTGAACATTGTTTTTTTTTCTATCATCATTAATGGTAAAAGAAACAGTTTCTTTAAGTCTAGTCAAGGGTTGCGTCAAGGTGACCCTCTGTCCCCGGCTTTATTTATAATTGATGCTGACTATCTGTCTAGAAGTTTGGAATGGCTTTGTAAAACACATCCTAATTTGTTGTACCGGACGGGGGGTGGTATTCCCATTACTCATTTATGCTTTGCTGATGATTTTATTATTTTTACGAATAGTTCTTTGACTAATATTAAGTTTCTTATAAAGCATTTAAAGGAGTTTCAAAATATGAGTGGGCTTTCTATCAATAAGAACAAAAGTTTTTTTATTGTTTCTAAGTATGCTAGTCAAGGGAATTGAAGATTAATGATATTAAACGGGTCTGTGGGTTTAACTTCTCTACTTTGCCTTTCAAGTATTTGGGAGCTCCTATTTTCAAGGGGCGAAAGAAAAGTTTTCTATTTGAAGATATGGTGACGGTTTTCCAAAATAAGATTACTAATTGGTCTACTAACTTTCTTTCGTTTAATTGGTGGTAGACATGTTTTGATAAAAAGTGTTTTAAACTCAATTCCAATATTTATTTTCCATACTCTTAACCCTGCTTCTTCTACCTATCTTAGATTGGAAAGAATCATCAACAAGTTCTTTTGGGGTGCTAAGAATAGCAGGTCTTGCATTTTGTTGTCTTCTTGGTCTAATATTTGTGGCCCTTATGAGGAAGGTGGACTCAATTGTAAGAGCATTTCTGATATGGCTAATGCTTTTTCTTATAAATTGTGGTTCTCTTTTAGATCTAATGTCAGTTTATGGGCTAAATTCATGCATGCTAAGTATTATCATGATATGCATCCTACTACTTGTATTGTCAAGGCTTCTGATTCTTCTGTTTGGAAGCGTTTAATGAAGATTAGGAGGTTAGCCGAAACTTTTATCCAATGGGGCTTGGGTAAAGGGGATATTTATTTTTGGCAAGATAATTGGTTAGGTATGGGTTCCATTGACACTTTGATTTCTTTTCATACTATATGTTCTACCAAGGTTAGTTCTTTCATTGACAGAGGTTTTTGGAATGTTAATATGTTGAGACCTCTTTTACCTGATGCTATTGTTAATCAAATTTTGAGCATTCCTTTAAATACAAATGAGAATGACCGGATCTTATTTAAAACTGCTACTAATGGTCTTTTTAATATTAAAGAGGTTTGGAATGATTTTAGGATCATTAAGGATTCTTCTAGGATTTATGCAAATATTTGGCATAATAATATCCCTATGTCGTATTCAATCCTTACTTGGAGGTGTTTGAAGGGTTTTCTGCCGGTGGATATCAGGCTTTTGAGTAAAGGTTTTTCTTTGCCTTCTAAATGCCATTGCTGTGCTGACATTGAAAATATTAAGCATGTTTTTCTTTTTGGTAAGATTGCTCAAAAAGTGTGGAGGTATTATGCTCTTTTGGTTAATAAACCTGTGTCTGATTTAAATTCTTCAAATCAGGTTACTGTTTTGTCGGTTTTAACTGAGTGGATGTCTAATGTTAGAGGGAATGTTCTTAATCTATTACCTATTTTCATTCTTTGGTTTCTTTGGAAAGCCAGGAATGCGGCTAAGCATGATGGGATTAAGATGAAAGATACTGTTATTATCACTAATATCAATCATAGATTACTTCAGTCGTTTAATGCTAAGCTTATTACTAGAAATAATATGTCCAATTGTCAGGATTTGTGTGTTAAGCTGGGTATTACTATTCATTTTGAGGATGTTATTAGGAGGGAGAGAATTGTGAGATGGTTAAAACCTAAGGCTCCGGCCATTAAGTTGAATTATGATGGGTCTGTTGATAGATTCTCTGTTGGGTTTGGGGTATTATCCGGGATTCCTTTGGTAAAGTAATTATGGCTTATGCGGGCCCTTTATATCCGTGTATGGTCATTTTTGCTGAGCTAATGGGTCTGTTAAAAGGGCTGATTATCTGTCATAAGAGAGGGTTCACTAATGTTGAGATTGAGGTGGATGTGTTAAACGTTATTCAAATTATTAATAATGCCTGCATTTTTTACCCGCAGTTTTTTTATCTCATTAGAGAAATTAGGGTTGCCCTTTCCACTGTTAATTTTACCTTGGCTCATTTGCTTAGAGAGGGCGATGCTTGTGCTGATGCTTTAGATAAGTTTGGCAGCACTTTGGAGGAAGAAAGGGAATTTGATATGGAAATTTTGCCTCGGTTGGTTAGAGGTTTGGTTAACCTGGATAAATCGAGCATCCCTTATATTCATTTCAATTAGTTCATGTCTCTGGTGTTTTTTATTTCTGCTGGCCGGTTTTTGCTGTTGTTTTTTGTTATGCTGTATCCTTCACAGGTGTGTTTATGTTCTGGTTTTCCTGAATGTTTGATTGTTTTTTGTTATGAATTATCCGATTGTTGGTTTCCTCTTATTGGGTCTCATTTCTTTTGTGTTGTTTTGGCTGCTGTGATGGTTTTAAGTATCAAGTGGCTGATGTTGTTGGTGTTTTTGGGTATGTATTTTGAGAACGGGATGGCTGTTGTTCAGTTGAATTTCAAGGTTCTGGGTATGTATTTTGAGATCGGGATGGCTGTTGTTCAGTTGAATTTCAAGGTTTGGTTGTGGCTGGGCTTTCGCAGTATGTTATGCTGCAAAATGAGTGTTACTTTCAAAACTTTGTATCCTATACAATTTTGTTTCATGACTGATAGTGTTTTTGGAGATTCCCTTGCAAGATACATTTCATTGGGTGCCTATTTATGTGCAAGGACTATACTATTTGATCAAGTGGGAATTTTAAAGAATTGCAAGGTGCTCTTTATTTCTAGTTTTTTTTGCCTTTTTCTGTCGTGTTCTTCAATTTTGCAGGAAGATGGTGCTGAATGCTGATTTAAGGATCTTCCTTTTTTGGGTGCTGTCTACTTACAGCCCGAGCCTTTTCCTTTATTATTTTTGTAACCTTAGAACAAGGAACCACCGGCTCTTAGATTTTATTTCTTTTAATCTTGTAGCTCTTTGGAGCAGTAGAGGGCTGGAGGTTCTTTTTAAGGACTTTGTAACCGCTAATTTTGATATAAACACGTAGGCCCCTCCGTGGATTTTAATTAAATATATATATATATATATGTATATATATATATATATATATATATATATATATTTACTTCTTTCTCTCGTAGTTATTCTTTTGTACTTAGGACTGGATGATGTATTTTATTTATAATATTCCTTAGTATTGTATATAATTTTTGGGAGTATGAATTCATATATATTGGTTTTGTACTACTAGATTTGTTTTTACTGATATTATTATTTCTAAAAGAAGATTATATAGCTTTGTTATTATTATATAAAAGATAAAGAAAGAATTTCTTTCAAATATATCCAAGTAGTGGGCATAGTTGGCTCCACATCAGCTGACAGTGAAGGGATGAGTTGAAACCGTCTTTAGAATACCTATACCAATAGCTTAAATGATAAATACAATTGATGGTGTTTCATCTTTGGTAGAGGCCTATAGTTTCGATGGGAGCTTCTCATCTTAGAAGGCGTGGGGAGTCCTAATATGAGTGCATCCGTAGCTTTCCCATGGAAGGTGACTCCCCTCTGGCATTCTTGTCGAGTAAAGGCTCGATAGCTCTTGGGTAAGCTTGCATTTCTAAGGTATATAAGATATGAGTTCACATCTTATGACCAACCAGCTGCATGTTAAATTCCTTAAAAAGGCATATGTGAGCATATAATAATCACTACTAATAAATATTGTGATAAGTACAACCAATGCAAATATGAAGATAGAATTCCAAATATTATAATCACTATTTTTTGTCATAATTGTAATCATTATAATTTTAATTTAGCATTTATTTACTGCATTTTCAATTGTTATAACAAGTCATTTATTGAAAAAATTTTAAAAAAAAAATATTACAAGGCTTATAATTCCCAATATAAATTTTCAAGCATTAATCATTAGACAACATATAAACTTTTTAATGGAGTATTATGTATATTTTATCAAAATTATTCAAACAACATTCTATTTCTAGAGCATAGCCCAATTGTTTCCCTAAAATTTAAGAGAAGTTGAACATGGTTTGTCAATTATAAATAAATGTATTATTCATTAATGGTATAACGATCATTATAGTATTTATATAAAATTTCGTAATATAAAGGAAGCATTTTTACCTCACACTCTTACTCTTTCCCTTTCTCTCTCTTTCTCTCTCTAATTTAGTATGTTCTCTTTTCTATCATCCTTGAGTGATCATTGCCTTCCTAAAAAAAGAAGTAAATAATCAATTCTTAAATTTAACAATAATTGCTAAACTAATTAAGCTTATTTCTATGATAAAATATTAAAATCTTAAAAAAGGTGGATTGGGACATTTGTGATGGTTTGATGATTACTTTGCCATGCTATAGTTGTTTGGTTATTTTCACATAGAAATCAAAACATAAGACTTTTAGATAGAATATTCTAAATAGAATCTAATAGAATTAGAATAATAAGATAATATAATATTAGAATATTTTTATTTTTCTTTCTTCTCTTTTTTCATATAGATTTATGATTTATAGTTACGAACTTATTCTATAACTAACCTAATAACAAACGTATTTATCTGATATTCTGATATATAATATATCAGAATATCCTTAATTTAATTCTATTTCTATATGATAGAAAGATAGGAAATTCACATGAATTGAATTCGTAAACTCATATTTCATGATTATTGAAATGGAAATCAAAGTATCTTGGCCCTTTCTCATAAACATATTAGAAAATCTATTGATTCTTCAAATTTTGATAAATCATTGATTCGTCTGGTGTCTACAATAGAAAATCTATGATTTATTTCATTTTCTTATCTTATTTTACCAGATCGAAAATCTTTTGTGTTCAAAAATGGAATTTATAGACCAATGTCATTCAGTAAAGATTTATGATACATGTATAGGATGTAACAAATGTGACGTTCGAGCTTGCCCCACGGATGTATTGGAAATGATACCTTGGGACGGATGTAAAGCTAAGCAAATTGCTTCAGTTCATTTTATTAGTGTTTAAACTTTTTATGCTCACATACTTAAGTATGAAATCACCATCATCCTTATTGTGTGGAATGTTAATCCTAATAAATCATCATAGCTAATGTAGTACTGTTAATCTACTTCGATTGAGCCTGCTAGTTATAATATCATCATTAACTATATCTTTTATTCAACATCATAGTTCACTAGTGTATTTCCTATTCTAAGTTGATTTATTTTGTTCACTAGATCTAATATTCTTCTATTCTCTTACATATCTTTATCAATATGCATTTTTTTCATCCACTCACACAATAAAAAAGTTTTAACAACTAAGTAGAGGAGAGCATAGGCTCGTCTTTGTTCATTCCTACATGCATATCCTCTTCTATTTTTTTCTCGAAGTGACCATCACACACTCCAACAATATATGTGATGGTTTATTTTTTCTTCACAAACTAATTTGTGAGAGATTGATGATGAATAGTAGATCATTAACCTTATAATGTTTTCCAAAATAAATTTCAGCAATATGTAATGTTCTAAGAAATAATTAAAATAAAATTTGTATTTTTCTTGTTAATGTTCAAGAAAATATAGTAGCCATTATTTTTTAAATGCTCCAAGAAAATATAGTCTAAGGTCATTGAAAAACTATTTGAAGGGAGATTGCTTGGCCTTCTCAAAAAGATCTTAGTTTTCAAACTACTTTATTACTTCCTTCATCACACGCCAATTCTAAATGGTACTTTTAAAATTTAGTTAAAAGAATTTGTGTACATAGTAAATAAAAAATAATGAATCAATTTCATATAATGAGAAAAATAATATTTGGCCCTCTAGCTCAAATCTCATTCAAACTAGGTTTGTATTCTCTATTATGAAGCATATAGTAAAATAATATGGTGTTTGATGTTCACTTTTGATCATAGGTTTGTACCATAGTGTTTAAAGCTCTTGTTCAAATCTAGCATTCAAAGCGCTTCCTTCCTTTTACTATTAGAAATGATAGCGTGAGACTGTTAGCATTGGAAGGAGTGACGAAAGAATTTTATCATAAACTAAACAGAATATTCAACATATTCGCATTTCCTATCAACATTGAAAGGGATTGCATAAGAGAAATGTTGAAAGCTTTGAGCTACAAAATGTTATGACATGAAGGGAAACAATAAGATTATTCAGGTAAGGAGGCTGCTAGAGAAATATTCAAAAGAGAGAATTTCGGGTTGTATTTATATTCAAAAGTTTACATGAATGTGGTATTATCCTTCATATTTCATTATAAGAGCATTTTTATCCAAAAATAACATTGTGGGATATTTTTCCAAATAAAAATAATAAACATAGTAGTCCAAATATGTGCATTAGGAGACATGTAGCCATATTTCCCATTTGATTGCATCAAACTCATATAAATTAATGATTATGAGTGAATTATTGTCACACCAAATTTTAAAGTTTTTAAGACCGATGGAAACAAATTTAGAAAAAAATTCAATATCTAGATTATATAATTCAAGTTCTTTGGATAGTGAAAGATAAATTTTCTTTTAGCCTTTTATTTTGACGGCTAAAATCTCTCACATCTCTTCTCCAAATAATTAGAATAAGATTAAAATGATGAATCTCTCCATCCATATTAGGTTCCTTTCATTTTATTTGTTAGGGTTTTTAGAAATGCAAATTTGGTATTGAAATAACATTAAATGAATAGCATAAATTTATATTAATTCAAGCAATCCCTTAGATCCATTCAACTTTGATATCAAATTCCATTAATAAACCCAAATTTTGTATCTAAAATAATCTATCATTCAAACTATAGAGTTTATATTACATTCAAAGGCTAAACCATAACCTAAATAGAGGTGGATGGAGAAATTAAAAAAAAAAATCAATTAAAATAAATAAAAATTAAAAGTTAATATTTCTAAACTAATATAAGCATACAAAAATGTTTAAATTAAAATATTTAAAAAATAATTTTGTAATCTAACCTTTATGATTAGGTAATTTATAATTCTTCTTCAAATTTTTACAAAAAGAATAAACTAAATTGATTATAATTGTCAAATAGATTAAGAATTAATAAAAAAATAAGGATTGCATCTCTTAAAGGTGCTAATAATGTAAATTGAAGCCTATATGCAAAACAAAGAATATAATATGCAAAAGGCAATCATTGAAAAATATATCTTACAATACATTCCACTTTTCATGCATATTACATGCATCTTCTTTACATCATAGAGCTCATCTCATACAAGCTCTTGAATATTGCTCAAGAAGAGAGAGATAAATATTTTGTTTGGGATAGCTTTTTTGCTACTTTCTAAAACAGCTAGCTTTTTGGTAAATAAATTTTTCGAATTAAAATTTTTTGTACTAGAAAGCCATTTTAGAAAGCAAAAAGAAAGTGTTCCAAATGAAGTCAAAATCCCTTTTAGAATATTTGGGAAGCATTTTGTAGCACAATTGTATCCACATCACAATTATAAGAAGTTAACAAATTAATCAATTTAATGAAACTACCCCAGTTATTAAATCTTGACTTTCTTCAAGACCTATCAAAGCACAACCTTAAAATGCATGACATTTTATGACATAAAAAAACTTTGAATTGAAATCAATCTCTTCTAACTTGTTGAGAGAATTAGTTCACAACAAACCCTTATAAATATTTAACACGACTCATAAAACCTCGAGGAGCTATTTGTTTGTAACATTTAATTTAGATTTAGAAATTAATCAACAATTAGCTTAAATTAATGCTAAATAGTATTTGAATAACATGTAAATCTTATAATGTAGAGTTCCCACCATTGTTGCTCTCATCATAAGCTCCTAGCTTATCACCATTTTTTTTGGCACATGGAGGCTTCTAGGATAAGCATTAAAAGATAGAGAAGATGAATATTTCAAGAATTTGAGTGTAGAAGAGGGGTGAAGAGAGTTTTAGACATTTGGGGGAGGAATGGTGAGAAGACAAGTGTTTCAACACTTTGGTAGTGAAAGGGGAGAAGACTAGATTTTGAGAATTTGTCGGTGAAAGAGAGAGATGCAAGGATTTTAAGAATTTAGGAGATGAAGAAGCGGAAACAAGGGTTTAGGATTTGAAGAAGACGAGGGTTAGGAATTTATGTGTGGAAGGAAGAACACAAGGGTTTCATGGATTTGGGGTGGAGGGGGAGGAAGGTTTTAGGAATTTGGAGTGAAATGATTTTGAGAGCCTTTTTTTTTAACTTCTATAATTTCTTAAATTATTATCATTAATTAAATTAAATATAATTTATTTGAGTTAATTAATATTATTATGATATTTATATAACTAAATATAATAAATAGAATAATATTAAGAAAATATAAAACATTTATAATCAGTCTTAAAATATGGTTGGTACTAAATTATAATTATGCATTTAAATATGGGTGGCAAAATTATCAATGTGATATATACTTTTAAGATATTTATCTAAATTTAGATTGTTAAACCCCTGATTTCATCATTGATTTAACTCTATTCTAGATTAAATTTCAGATTCAAATTCAAATTCTTAATGAGATTACAAATCAAGATTAAGAAATCAAGCGTTAGCTTGTAATAATTAACATTTACATACTCATTGAGATTAGTCCCACATCAAAAAAAAAAAAAAAAAAAAGAGTTAATTAGTTTAAGCTTCTGATTTGATATTTATGCATTTATTAGTAACCAAATCTTGATCAATCATGAAACCTACCTCATATGACTTATTTATAAGCCAATATGTCATTGATAAGTCAATTAAATAATAAAAACAAGCCCATGTGACATTATTCTTAGGCTTCGTTTGGAATAATTTTTTACCACTTTTTTTTCACTTCTTTCGACAAATTTTTGTACCATAATGGTGTAGAAATTAGTAAAAAAGATATTCCCCTTATTGCTTTTTAAAACAACTTTTTAGTACAAAACTTTCTTAAACTAGAAATTTTTGTGTTAGAATACTACTTAAGAAAGCAGGAAGCCTTAATTTTCATAAAGTAATTTTCAAATGAATCAATTCGTAACCAAAAAAAATTTGAAAACAAAATTATCAGCTTGAAATAAATAGCAAATAATCCAAATGGAAAAATTAAAATGCTTAGTCTAGAATCCAAATATTAATAGCATGGCCCTTTTGCACTTAATGATTTGAAAACAAAGGGAACATCCACTTCTGAGAAACCAGATAAAGAAGGGAGAAAGAGCGAATGGTTCTTGCTTGAGATGACAAGCGATTTATCTAAATTATGTGACAAAATTTGTATCAAGATGCCATATATTTTCATCATTATATATATTTTTAATATTATGATACATAAAATTTAAAAATTTAATTCACATATTTCATCAACTCTTTTTTTATTTGAAATTTATAATAAAATTCGACTATCTTTCATATCTTTCCAGGTGCTTGCTCCACAGGTGTAGCAATGAATTTGAATCTAACGAACCCTAACAGTGAAGACTTGGCCAAAATTGATTGCCTCCATTCTTATCTCAGCTAATAAGAACATTCTTATACATTCATATTAGTGTGCAAAACTAAAAGAATAAATTCACAAGTGCTAAGATTGAATTATATTAAAAATATTTTGTGCGCTTGAATTGGCATGTTAATCCATATAAATTGACTATAAATAATTGAAATTTAAAATCGCAAGTTTAGGAAATTTTAAGCTAAAAAATCTACATGCTAATCACATATTTTCGTGATACTTTTAAAATTTATATCATAATGTCATATAATTTCATCATGATATATGCTTTTTAAAATTATGATTCATAACATTTAAAATTTTCAATCACATATTGTAAAGTCCATATAGGTTGTTAAACCTATGCAAATGTCCCAACGCTAACCAAGAGGGGGTGAATTGATAATTTTAAAAATTCTCTTGGATATTAATGAAAACGGAATTTTATATATTTTGTAAAAACAATTTTTCAACCACAAAATGAGAAATGCTGAAAAATAAAAGTGCAGAAATAAAAATGAACACATGAATTTATAGTGGTTCGGTCCAACAAGACCTACGTCCACTCCCTGAAAACTCCCTCTTCGAGTATTGCATTATTACCAAAGTGACTCTCCTTTCGCCCCCAGAGCAAGGCGGAGAAGCCTTTACAATTTTCCTCTCTTCCACCAATCCCTGGCCGGTGCGGCAGAGTACCATCATCCTTTCACACCCTCCAAGCGTCGGCAGAGTACCGTCGTCCTTTCACACCCTTCAAGTGTCGGCAGAGTTCCATCGTCCTTTCACACCCTCCAAGTATTGGCAGAGTACCAGATCTTCTTCAAAGATCTTCTCTCGAGCAACTAGAAAGAAGAAAATAAGAAAAGTAACCAAAATACAAAAGAGATTCTTACCTTTGAGTAACATTGTGAACCCTTCACACTTCACTTGCAAGAACTCTCTCTAAAAAACTCTCCCAAAAATACTCTTTCACTTGCTCTTGAAGAAATCATGAAGAACAACACTTTTCATGTTAGTTTCTATGGACTTTTTATATGAAAGACACAAAAATCATACAGAAAATTGAAAACTGCCATTTTGAGCATGTACGATCGTATTTCATATGTACGAATAGTTCAAAAATTGCTGCATACAAACTTGTATGAAATATTTTTGTACATGATAATCATTCAGTATGAGCCATGTTTGTACTATACAAACTATAAAGAAATTATATTGGTTCGTCGGGACGAAAAGGGACCCGTCCATTTCGTACTCTTGACATCATCTATACAAACAAGGAATCATACAGTATGATTAGTTAAGAAAAATTTTTAGTTCATCGGGATGAAAAGGGACCCCTCCATTTCGTACTCTGGATGTCGTCTGTATGAACAAGGAATCGTACTAAACGATCAGTTAAGAAAAATTTTCAGTTTGTCAGGACGAAAAGCGACCTGTCCATTTCGTACTCTGGACGTCGTCTGTACGAACAAGGAATCATATTGTACGATCAGTTAAAAAAGATTGAATTCGTCGGGACGAAAAGGGACCCGTCCATTTCATACTATGTATGTCGTCTGTACAAATAAGAAATCATACAATATGATCAGTTAAAAAAAAATTTGAGTTCATAGGGACAAAAAGGGACCAGTCCATTTCGTACTCTAGACGTCGTCTGTACGAAGGTCACTTCATACAGGACGATCAGTACTTAGAAAAATTTTCTTTCTATAGTTCGTTTAACTGCTTGTAGGAGGAATTAACTAAACAAATCATCCCGTATGAAATGAATTCATACATTATGATTAGTTTTAAAAACATTTACAAATTTTAATCAATCCTTTAGTGTGTGTGTACAGTTACTCAATTACAATCACACTCTTTCATATTCAATAACATAAAAAAATATAGACTTCATTTATAATAAACCTTAATCTAATCTGATTTGAAGTCTTCAACAATCTGGAGTATGATTTTTCTGAAATATTAGTACACACAAACAATAAAAATAATATATCCAAAATATGTTAGGAGAAATTGTAATTAAAACAATAATATTTTGAATCATCAAAAACACACATGTTGCAATAATCTCAACAATCGAAAAACTAAGTTGCAAAAATCTTAACACATATGTCATTAGTTCATTTTTTATTTGAAATTTGTATGAAAATATGAACTCCTTTATAGCTATTTTGAAAAAAAAAAACTTAAAATTGAAGATATGTTTATATTAAATTTTAAAGATAATTGCTTTTGTTAAATTAAAAATATTTATAATAATTTAAAAGAGAAAATAATAAATTATGATGATATTATTATAAAATGTAGAGACTTGCATTGATGTACAAAAATGTTGAAAATAATACAACTTTACCAAAAGCAAATGACTAAAACTCTATTTGGGATAGCTTATGACAACAATTTTTTTATTATTTTTAAGAATATTTATACTAAAAATTTATTGTAAAAGGCATAAAGAAAGCTATATCTCAAACAAATTCTTCTTACAATTTTGCTTCAAACCTCAACAACTATTTTAAATAATTTTTTTGTTTTAGTAATCCTCTTTTACAATAGCTTTTTAAAAAGCTATTTCTCCACAGCAGTTTTACAATCATCTTTATAAAAAGTTACAGTCATCCTCAACAGACCCTAATACTACCGTGATGATTTTGAAAAATTCTGATAAGAAATGATTGGAACAATCCGGAAATGGAAAGTTTCTTTCCAAATATATTTTAATAAACTTTATGATCTTGCATATTTGTATTTTGTTGCAACTCAACACAAGCTCAAGATAAAATAATTTTCCAATGTAGGCCAAAATTTGACCGTTGTCCCCATCTATGACCTGTTCTAATTGAATATTGTTGTATCTAGCTAATATTAAAAATATTATCTGACGCTTATGTGCGTATGATGTTGATTTTTTCTTCAGAGCATTAAAATTCGCAGCTGTGTATTGGCATATTTGGACCAATTCTTTTTTCGTGTACAAAGCTGAGTCATAAGGATTTTTTTTTGTATATTATATTATTATATGTGGGTCATAGGCTCGATCAGACCAAGTACATAAACCTAACTGTTTAGATCTCATTATCACAAATAATTATGCACAAAGATCCATTTTGTATTATACATGAGAAATAAATATACTCATTGCAAGGGAAAAGATAGGGAACCCTTCTTCTAGATTGAAAAAGAGGGTTCTCTTTGATTGAACTTAATTTGATGCTAATGGTTTTAAGATATTTGGTCCTAAGAAAAATAATGTACATTTAGGGCTCATTTAAGGTTATTAGGTCTCTAGATAATTTAATTAGTCGATCATAAGTGTTTTTATTTGGAATATATATTTGTTGGATGGGAAACAAGCCTTCTAAAAATCATGTTTGAATTTTGTGTAGTCCAAAATGATAAAGTTCTTGTTCTTTTGGAATTAAGGGTGTGTATCTCCAGGCTAAGGGTGCAAATGAGTCGAGTTTTGGCGCTATCGAGCTCAGCTCGTCAGTCAAAAAGCGAGCTCGACCTCGAGTTGAGCTCAAAAGACGAGCTCGAGCTTGTCCCGCTATAAACGAGCTCGAGCCGGCTCGTGAGCCTTAGCGGTCGTCCATGAAACTTCCCACCAGTGAAACATCTCCCCGTGATTTCTTACCCACGAAACTTCTTCCAGTGATTTCCTGCTCGCAGAAATTACGGCCCGCGCGCGGAACTCCGCCTACGTCGAGTCGAGCGGTGTGTTGTTTGAACTCAAGTTCGATAAGTTGTCGCTCTCGAAATCCTATTCGAGGTTTACTCGCGAGCTCGATTATCTCGACTTGTCAAGCCTGCTAATCCGTCGAGCCCAAGCTGGCTTGCGAGTTAGCTTGACTCAGTTACACCCCTACTCTAGGCTTCTTGATCCCCAAAGGATTCTAGGGTTTCCTTATTCAAATGATGCTTCTAAAAGAAGGGATTCATTGATTGTCCATTAAGATGAAATTTGAATCAATTGCTCTATCTTTAGATTTCATATATACTCCTTTTTTTAGAAACTAGATTGAGAAGAATAGATCTTTGGAGTATGTTACTCAATTTATCTAATTGTATCTATAGTCTTTGGCTCATAAGGATGAAGGTTATATCATTTTGTCTCCTTTGAAAAGTGTGTGTGTGTGTGTGTGTGTGTGTGTGTGTGTGTGTGTTTTTCAAGTGTTGATTTCATTGGTTCCCCTTTCACTTAGAATAATATTAGGCTTTGGAAACTTCTTAATTTCATCATGTATAACACTAAATAGAATAAACTTTTTTTTGTTATATTTGATTAGACATCTTAGTATCATTGCATTTGTTTGTCTCCCTCCAATTTTTATAGTTGAGTTAGACATGTTTAATTGGACTTCTTCTTATAGATTTCAATTACGCGGGTCAAACCCCGATCTTTCTCGGAGTTTATTTTTCTAAATTGGTCTCCTCATGTTGCTCCTTCCATCAATGACTTTAGCATTCTTAAACTTATATGCTAAAGCAAGTTCTTAGGTAGAGTAATAAGGATTATTTTGGTAATATTTTATATACTACTAAAAAAGATGGATTCTTTTTTATTAAAAAGGATGATTGTTTATGGAATCTATATCTAATGTAAACATAATTTCCCTCTTGGAAGCTAAGCAAAACATGTCCAATCTTCAATATATGGTAGAACTTTTGGAAGTAAAAGTTAGGCATCAAACACTCATTTGATGGTGATTGCAACACCAAACATTTTCATGCTATTACTAATAAGAGGAAAAACATTAATAAATTTTATAAATTATAAATATTTAAGGTGTTTGGTTAGATGAAATGATTCGTATGAAATCCATGGGTTGTCAAAACATGTTAATGATCAGATTGGATAATATATATCATTCTTTTAATAATTTTAAACGCTAAACATGAGTAACCCAATGTTAATCTTTTATTATAAGTGTTAAAGTTATTTTCTGTTATAATTTTAAAAGTCATCTAAATCATTTACTTATAAAACTACAAATATAGATATTGATCTATGTGATAAGGTTTTAAGATAGCCTATTGAACATCTCGTTGCTCACTCTGTGAAGTATCTTCTATTTTAGGAGAAGGAAAATGATCGGCTAAGTTGGCGTTGGTCAGATTGGAATCCGCCAAAAACTAGTGTAATAAAGGTAATTTTTATAAGCCAGTTTTACATATGTATTTTGATGCTTTATATATACTCTGATCTATTGTAAATGATTATTTTGGAATAAATGATTACTTCAAATTTGTACATCTTTTTTTATTTATTATAATTTTAGATGCTTAGTGGCTCTGGTATGTCATGTATTGAAGATGAGGTAATTAAATTTAGATTGTAATTCTTCCATTAGATCCTAGGGCATAACACTAACCTTATAAGAGTTACATATTATTGTTTTTAATCACAAAGTTAAGTATGTTGCCAGGCTCGATTGCTTTTCAATCCTATTTTTCTAACCCTAATGAGAAATCATCAAATATGATCTTCTTAAAGTTGCTACATAATTATTAATGTGCTAGGATATTCCTAAAAGTTTCACTAGCGCTATTATTGTATGGATCCCTAAGAGTGTTTACCTATCCACTTGGAACTAAAATTGTCATATTAGATTTTGCACAATCTCAACCAAACTCATCAAAACTATTTACTTTGTTGACTAAAATCTTTTTTCAATAATAATTCAGCTTGGGAAGAGTCAATCAATCTTTGACAATGTTCTTCTTTCTTAACAAATTTCTCAATATGAATATTAGGTCATAATGTCATCTTCAAACTTAATCTCTTTTATGCCTAAAATAAGATTGAATGGGGATTCTTGTAAACAATACTAGTACTTTTTGGGTAAAATAAGACTTTTATTTGTAATTTAATTCTAGCAAATATATATATATATATTTATATAAAAGTATATTTACATAATCTTTCATATTGATTTATATGCATGAAATACTTTCCATATGCTATACTTTGATTATGTTGACAATTTCTTTTTTACGTTCGTTTGCTACACGATTTGCTTTAAAATATTCTTTTAGTCAAATCTGTATTGATTAACATTATATAATCCTGAAGGATAGACTAATGTTTCATTATTGATTTGAAAGGAGAAACTTAATTTATTTTCATAATCAAACATAACATATGAAATATTCAATTCATCTCGAAGGATAAAGAGAATATTCACCTATCATTTGATTAAGAAACTAAATCAATGAATTTATTTTCATAATCAAATAGAATAAGGAAAATTTAATTCATCCTAAAGGATAAAAAAGAATATTAACATATTTCTTTAATTATAAAATTAAACAAATGTTTAAAGATAGATTGATGTCAAAGAATTTTCCCTATCTTAGAAAGAAACTAAAGTAGGGTTTATTTTAATTCTAGATTCTAGACTTCCTATAAGGTCAAGCCCCTATAGTAATTAAATCTCCTAAGAGAATAATCTCGATTAAAGTGAGGACTAAAAATTTATAAATCATATAGATTTAAAGAAAAGGCTGGGGCTATTAGGATTTTAATGTTCAAGCTTTATATTATAAATTCTAAAGTTATATTTATATTTCTTGCAAGGATAGAGTAGGAAAGATTTGCAAAGACTGAGGGGTATATATAATATGCACTTACACCTGCCTAGAGTGAGCTGCCAGCTAGCAATCTTAAGCATAAACAATCATCGTATGCTTGCAGGATTTGGCAGGCTCTATCCTAGGGGTCAAGGAGTTATAATTTATAAAACTTTATAATCAGGACTCTACAATATGTATATGATCGCATAGTAAAATCGCATGTGACTAATAATGTATAAATAAAACTTTTTTATTTATAATTTGTAGAGTATAACCTAGGGTCTACTGTAAAGTAAAGTTGTATTATTGATTGTAAGCCAAGGCATATAAGTCCCTACTATAGGGTGATCTGATAATATTTTATGTGTGGAGATTTTGGGCACATAATAATATAATGCTTTTCTTGGGAGAATTTAACTTCTTGAATTTTAATTTTGAAATTGTACACATCATTATGAATGATAAATCATCTTGAAAGGAAAAAATATCATTCCTTAATAGGTTCATATTATAAAACTATGGGTTCATTTTGATTATCAAAGTCAAACAGGGAAGAACCACATATGACCTAGAGGGTCAAAATGATGTTCGATATAGTATTTGACTGTGATAATTTTGATAAAAGGTTATTAATTTCATAATTAAAGTTTTAATAATAAAATGATATATCTTTTCGAAGAAAGATGATATCATTCACTATCAATCATTTGAATATGACTATAATGACCATTGACTTTGATTTTCCCAAAGATAAATAATTGAGTTTTTGAAAAGATTGATTTTAAAATTTAATCTAGGATATTTAAATCTCCTATGAGCGCTAGCCCTCAAAGTTAATTATATCGTATGGAACTAGAGTTTCCTACGAAAATACTCAATTAAAATAACGGTAGAAATTTCATCTTGCATTTTTTAGGAGTGATGTTTGAGTTTCAAATGGATTGGATCGAATTTGAGCACTTATTCTGTAGGTCAAAGGATGAAAGGTATGAGATGTTTTGGGATTCTGAAACACTTCAGAAATACTCCAGCCTATCATATATGTTGGGTTTTATCTTTTGGATTGAAGAGAGTAGTTTAATTTGAATTGCTTAATTTATTAGAATGGTGGGATTATATTCCTAGAAGGTGAGCACTTGAGATTTAGAATTTGCCCCATATCCTAAATCTAAATTTGGGCACTAAATAATATTAATATGAACCTAGCTAATATAGTGCAAAATTTGGACTTAACCCAGCCTTGATTGGGGAGCCAGCTAACCACCTAAGCGCTTACAATCTACTAGTCCTATATTTTTTATGAAAGATTGGTAAGACTATTGATTAAAGTTTTAAGGAGTTGGGGTCGACATTTAGAGCAGATCATAATTGCCCCTTGATACACATAGGGTAATTGATGTTTGAAATAAAATTGCAATTAGAATTTAGACACTTTTAATTGATTTCTAATCCAATGCATTCTAGTCAACATTTTCAATTTATAAATCATAATAAAGCAATTTTAAAAAGGCTTAAAAATAGGGTTTTCCTTAGAGATTGCACAATATATCATTGACAAAATTGCACTATGACAGGTCAGGTAGTCTGCCAGAGCTCATTGGCGAGGAGGTGCCTAACAAGAAAGATAAGATTAAAATATGATGCATGTGACCCTCGGCGTGCCCGAGCTTACTTCTTAAAATTATTAGAGTTTCTATGTGAGCTTAAAATTTTTATTTTTAATAAAATTTTGTTCAAATTTAATTTTAAAATTTTGTGTAGTCCAAAATGATGAAGTTCTTGTTCTTTGGGAATTAATGGTATATATCTCTAGGCTTCTTGATCCCCAAAGGATTCTAAGGCTTCATTATTCAAAATGATGATTCTAAATGGAGGGATTCATTGTCCCTTACCAGGAAATTTTAATCAATTGCTCTATCTTTAGATTTCATATATACTCCTTTTTTAGAAATTACTTATTCTTTCATGTTAATTGAAATAGATTAAGAAGAATATATCTTTGGAGTATGTTAATCAATTTATCTATTTGTATTTATAGTCTTTGGCTAGTAAGGATGAAGGTAATATCATTTTGTCTCCTCTAGAAAGGAGAGGGGGTTGGTCCCCAACTTAATGTGATGGAATAGTTTGCAAATAACATTTTTTAGTGTGATTTTCAGGTATTGATTTCATTGGGTCCCCTTTCACTTAGAATAAAATTAGGCTTTGAAAACTTTTTAATTTCATCATGTATAACACTAACTAGAATAAACTTTTTTTTGTTATATTAGATTAGAAATCTTAGTATCATTACTAATAATTAACTGACTTATATCATTTAAATTACTAACTTAAATTGAATTTGTAAGTTATACATTTATACATTAACCACTGAATTGAATATGAATAATTATGGTTAAAGAATAAATATGAGTAGATTAAAATTAAAAATCATAAGCAACCTAAATTTGAAATTAGCCATTTTATTAAATCCTTACATTTAACTCATTAAGATTAAAAAAGATTTTAAGAAAAAGTGATATTCAAAATCATTTACTATGTACTCCACAAAAAAAAAAACGAATAGAGTTTTAAAAAGAAAATAAAAGTAAAGAAGAAAAAGAAAGTAAGTACATTCAAAAATTGGTATCAGATAAAAACTTAAAATCTGACTACAATCTTATAATTAAATTTATAAATGATAAAATAAGAGAACTAGTACAAATACTGGTGAACTTATGAAATTTTAATTTTAACTATAAACACATCTAATCTTTAAGCTGCATTATTCAATTCAAAATTAAAAGGTTAATGATTATATTCATAACATATAAATTCAAATTAAGCAATAATAAGGATGACTAATTAAGATAATTGGAAGTATTTTTTCAAATTAAAATTATAATTTTGTACATTTTTAAAACTTCTTAACCATGACATATTATCCTATATTTTAGTAATTTTAAATTATCAAATTTTATTTTGGTTATTTGATTGATCATAATTATAGATTTCTGTATTTACTTAAGGACAAGCAAGAGTTTAAGTTGGAGAAAATTTGATATGTGTAGATTATATATTATTTTATATATTTTATTTTCAGTGAAAATGTATTATTTTAATTATTTTTGTGCAAAAAAAATTAAAAATGATAAAAAAATTTAGTCTACAGCACTGTGGTGCTCCATGACTTTATGATATCAAAAGTTAGTTTGGCAAAGCCAAATTCTCTATTTTCAAATGACGCATCTCCTTAATTTCTCATGTTGTGGTACCATTTTGGCTACTTGGGCGTCGCAACACTCGAATGTCAATAGCTCCACAACGTTACTGCTATAACTTATAAGGCCTTGTTTTCTTAGTGAAAAGATACGATTATTCACTAAATAACTGATACACATTAGTGAGCATCATGGCAGTGCAAATGCGTCAGCGCTGAGGTGTTATTTTATTTTAAGGGCGTGCGGTGTCATTATTTCAAGTTTCACAGGGCCGTATGCCTTTTTATTTTTTTATTTTTTATAAATAGTTATAATGTTATATTTATAAGAGAGTTTAGTCACTTGTGTAAAATTATGTACTTTTTAGAATACTTCTTTAATTCTCTATTAGAGTAAAATCTTAAGGAGGCTTGGGAAGTACAAGATACAATCAGTTGGAGTATTTAACATGTGTTTTTGAGGCAACCCTATAAGTTAAGGGAGAAGGTGTGTATAAGATATACTTTGATCCTTCCTAGTGCTATCACTCTCTTATAATTTCTTTCTTACATGAGTTTAATGAAAATGAGTTTGCTTGGAATTTATCTTATGTCTGGATAATTCTCTTATTTTGGATTGATGATGTAAAAAATATATTGCGTAATAATGAAGACTCTTGCTCTATAACTATTAAAATATATTTTCGATATTATTTCGCTGTTCATTTAATGCACATAATGATCATATATATAGTTAAAATTTAGTAAGATGTATAGGCTCAATAGAGGAATACAAGAATAGCCAAGAGTATTGAAATATGATGTTTACATGCTTATATATAGGATGTAAAATATTTTAGGTTCTTAAGGAGATACTAGAACTGTAGGAGGCCAGCAAATATCCTTTTCACCCTTACAAGTTTGACTGAGATGTAGGGATGGATTTGCTCTAAATTACATTACCATGAAAAGTTTCATTAGGAAAGATATGTAATTTAATTTCATCTATCTAAAATGCTTTAAATAAATATAATATCCAATATTTTTACAATTTTATTTAGTGATAGAATATCCAAAAAATTAGTATTATTATCTTAGTAGGACAGATATTACAATTAGAATAAATAGTAGTTTATTGCAAGTAAGCATACTTTCTTGTAGGTTCAATACTCTACTATTTCATTTTATTACTTGATTCAGCATGTATACTTGCATATGTTAAATAGGATTTTATTATTTTTATATAAACAAAAACTTAAGCATTATTTAGGGGTGATAGAGCCCTAAATTTTTATACAAATAAAAGTTCACTCTACAACCCTCATCACCCTATTCATTATGTTCCTAAAAAAAGAGGATTGATTAATATAATGAACTCATACATACAAGAACAGACATAGGTTGGAGGATTTGTATAGATTATAGAATATTAAATAAATCCACTAAAAAAAAGATCATTTTTCCTCGCATTTTTTTATCAGATGCTAGATAGGTTGGTAGAGCATCCATTTTATTATTTTTTAGATGGATATTTTGGATATCATCTAATCCCTATTGCATTTGAGGATGAAGTTATAACTACCTTCATTAGTTCGTATGGAATGTTTGCTTTTAGGAGACTATTTTTGATCTTTGTAAAACTCATTCTACTTTTTAAAGATGTATGATATCAGTCTTTTCAAACTTTATTGAACAGGGTATTAAAATTTTCATGGATGACTTCCTGTATTTGGCACTACATTTGATTCTTATCTTAAGCATTTAATCTCAATTTTGAAAAAAAATGTGTATAAATAAATTTAGTGTTAAATTGGGAGAAGTGTCAATTCTTTAAAAAAAAACCCAAAGGGTCAACACGTTAATCAAGAAAAAAGATACAAGTACATAAAAGACAGAGCTCGTTAATGCTTCCAAGAGTAACATTAAAGGAGGAAAGATAAACCTAATGAACCAAAAAACCAAACTACAAAACAAATCAAAATTCAAAAGCAGAAGATGAAAATATTCAAAGATCCGAACTCATGAAAGAGACCTCGCACACCCACCACCAAGCCAAGCAAGGGCCATTCATTGGATGCTGCAAACCATGAGCAAAACCAGGCACAAAAGCCCACAAAGTCTCCCAAACTGCAAGATGAATGACCACCAAGGTTATTAATAATTAAGGTCCCAAGAGGTGGCATGCAAAAGCCTCATCATCATTGCCCGGAAAAGCAACCATGAGAGGCAAACACCAACCCAACAAAGACAAACGCCAAAGTAGACCGTAAGTAGCAAAAGAGGGCACCATCGATGATGAAGAAGAAATAACAACCAATCTGAACCAAAAGGAAAATTCATTTATTTAATTTATGTTTATTTTTCCAACTAGATTTAGTAAAAAAACCATTGTCAGCTATTTGAAGAATGCATATCAAAATTATCCCTATAGTCTAATACTTTCTCATCAAATTCCTCCCCAGAAGTTGAGAAAAAGTCAACATTCAACCAATCACCATGCATGACCTCATAATCCCTCGCATTACAAGTAAGGTGAGATAGCAAGCCATCATTAGATAAAAATGATATAAGAACATCAACCATGCCTAAATGTTTTATTATAGGATCATCACCCCTAGGTAAAGAAGCATTAGCACCATACAACAATTACTCCCACCCACAGATGAAGCACATTCACTGTCTCCGGGGTCCAGAGGAACCAAATCATCAGAAGAATCAGTTTCACCATCACTAATAATAATATTAGAATCTGGAGATACGATAGGACTAGTTACCAAATTGAGTAAGTAATGGTTAGGCTCACAAGCCTCAACAATCTCCTTATTAATTCCAGAGGAAAGAGACTCACAAGCTTCAACACCATCCTCATAAATACCACAATAAGGTGTAACCGACAAAGTAGACACAAAAGCCCCCTCCATAACAACCATAGGAAGGTCCAAACCGACTAGCACAATATCAGGCACACTAATAGGAACATTCATAGTCACTTGATATAGGTCCTCAATAATAATAGGGTCAATAACAACAATGGTAGGAGGAATCATGTAATTCACATAAAGAGAGGGATCATTTAGAGCCAAGGAAATAGGATCCATAATTGGGTCATTGATAAAAATAATAGGAGGCTGAGCAGTAGCTTCATCCCTCCTCAAATAAGGAAACAACTTAATACATTCAAACTGTTATGTCCCACAGCTTTGCAATGAAAATAATAACTAGGAAATCCTTCTAAAACAAATTTTTGAATATAGCCTAATTTCTCAGGACCAAGCCAAACAGAGTTAGGATAAGTTTTAGAAATGTCCATTTACACAAGGATACGAGCAACAGATGTCCTTGAACCCACAGTAGTGGCATTGTCCGTGTGAAGTGGATGGCCAAATAATGAACCCAAACCAAAAAGAATGCAAGGAGAAAATAGGTGTGGGTGAAGCTCCATAAATGAAATCTAGACAAGGACGATCATAGACTCTTCCGATAGCTCAAGGAATGGCATCCATTTTATCACTTTCATAAAACAACCATTAATAAAATATGATATATGCAAAAAAAAACCTATCGTAGTTTAGATCATCAGATTGCTTGATCAAAACATTGCTTTGATACAAAAGAGTAATAGAGAACTCACCCAATAATTTAATGTTGAAGAAAAACCTCCTAATCGAGTATAAAGCAGGCCACCGCAGCAAAAATTTCCCCACTAAAGTGAAATTGAAAGGCTTAGCAAGATGAAAGACCTCTTCCTATGAGATCTATAAAGCTGGCAAACCCCAAATCATAGTAACTTGCATATCCAGAAACACCTTTGACGCATCAGAGCCAGATAAAATATCCATGAAAGATTTTGAGTGATTCTTACAATCAAGAAATCCAGGATTTAAATGTTTAACAGAATTCACCATAACATCAGGGAAGGACAAATAACAAAAAAAAAAAATTCAAACCAAACACAAACAAACATACATAAGAAAGCTAGGGCACACGGAGAAGAAACAACATAAGAAAGGCAAAGAGAAAACTCCCCACGAGCACAAAGGAGGCGGATCGAACCCCACATTAAGCAACAACTAGGGCAAAGTTCCTAGCATAGCTAAAAGAAGGAAACCCCACATCCGGCTATGAAACTCACCTATTAAACAAGTTTTGTTATGATCAAAGAGATTGAAAAAACCCACAATCGATCCCTAAATTTTGATCTGAACTGAGTCCTTCCTTCACGCACTTATAAAGCCAAAAAATTCAACATTTTGTTTTATTGTATTTTTTTTAAATATTCTCCTATTACAGAATTCTCTCACCATCCAAGAGATTGCAAAAAACCTTGAAACTCTAAAAACCATTCTTTTTAAACTAAAACCCCTGCTCTTATAATTCAAACCCAGATACCGGCCCAGCCGATAAAACCCTCCTCTTCTACAGCCTACCATCGGTCGCTCAAACTACCACGACCATTTAGTCCATAATCCTTCTGCTCCCATTCTAATTCTCGCCAAGTGTCTTATGCGCAATCAAACGGCTCACATACATGATAACTAAATGCATTATCTTAGGGCATAAGATTTCTAATAAAGGATTAGAGGTAGACATTACAAAATTTCATGAGATAGAAAATATACCTCCTCCAAATTCTATAAAAGGCATTAGAAGTTTCTTAGGTCATGTAGGATTTTATAAGAGATTTATTAAGGGATTCTCCAAAATTTCTAAATCATTATGTTAATTATTAGAGAATGATGTTCCTTTTGCATTTAATTTTGCATGTCTTGAAGCCTTTAAGACATTAAATTAATATTTGATCATTACTCCAATTATTATTGCTCCTAATTGGTCTTTAATTACCTTTTATAGCGATATGTGATGCAACAACATTGCTATGGGTGCGGTTTTAGGATAAAAAAGAGACAAGAAATTTCATGTCTTTTTTTATGCTAACAAAAATTTTAAATTATGTACAGCGTAATTGTACAACTACTGAAAATGAATTACTTGCCATTATTTTTGCTTTTGATAAATTTAGATCATTCTTGATTGGCACCAAATTAACTATTTATACTGATCATTTCATTATCAAATATCTAATGATAAAGAAACTTACTAAACCAAGATTGGTTAGATTATTTATTCTATTACAAGAGTTTGATGTACAAATTTTTTACATAATGGGTGCTGAAAATCAAATTACTAATCATCTTTCTAAACATTCTTTTGAAAAGCATGCATCAAATAAGGGTGAGATTAATGAATATTTTTCTAATGAATAATTATTTGCTCTTCATTTGAACAAATTACCTTTGTACGCTGGCATTATTAATTTCATTGTTAGTGGTATACTTCCTCATGATTTATCGCCAATTCAAAAGAGAAAGTTTTCGCATGATACCAAGTTTTATTTTGGGATGAATCTTATTTATTTAAATCTTGCAATAATAAAATTTTGAGAAGATGTGTCGCTGAAGAAGAAATAGAACCAATCATTAGGAAGTTTCATGATTCTCATTATGGGGGATATTTTGGAGGCTTTAGAAATGCTTCTAAAATAATTCAATATAATTTTTTTTGTGCTATTCTATTTAAGGATGTAAATGAATACATTAAGAAATATGATCAATGTAAAAGTGTTGGAAAAAATTTTTAAAAAATGAAATGCCTTTGAACTATGTTTTGAAAACATAAATATTTGATGCTTGGAGATTGGGTTTTATATGACCTTTGGTTTTATCCTATGAAAATCAATATATTCTTATTGTTGTGGATTATGTTTCAAAGTAGATTAAAGGTGTGTCAACCTTTAAAACTGATGCTCAAATTGTGATCAAGTTTTTAAAGAAAAAATATTTTCACTAGATTTGGAATGTCAAGAGTTTTAATCAGTGATTGAGAAAGTCATTTCTATAATAAAAAATAGAAACAATCTTAAAGAATATAAAATTTCATAGGGTAGCAACTGCTTTTCATCCCCAAACTAGTGGTTAGACTAAAATTAGTAATAGGGAGATTAAGTGAATCTTGGAAAAAAATGGTCAGTACTAATATAAATTATTGGGTGATTCAATTAGATAATATATTATGGGCCTTTAGAATTACTTGTAAGACTTATATTAGTTTGACTCCTTATAAATTAATTTTTAAAAAGTTTATCTCCTTTTTATATAACTAGAGCACAAAGCAATCTGGGAAATTAAAGAATTGAATTATAAATTTAAAAGTATTAAAGAAAAAAAAATATTGATGTAGTTAAGTGAATTGGAAGAAATAAAAAATGATGCTTATAAAAAGGTAAGGATTTATAAAGATACAGTTAAAAAATGCATGATCGTAAGATTCTTGGGAAATAATTTACTCATGAACATGATGTTTTACTTTTTAATTCTAGACTTAAGCTATTTCCAGGTAAATTAAAATCTAGATGGTCTAAACCATTCGTTGTTATGTGAACATTTTCCTATAAAACTTTGAAATTTCAAAATAACAAAAGCCTACATGTTCTTAAAGTGAATGACCACAGATTGAAACCTTATTTAAGTAGAGATATTGATTAATTGTGAAGTATAACTGAATTAGTTTATCCTAAAATATAATAATTAGTATAGTTTGACTGAAGATTATAACCTTAGTCCTTATGAGAGGCAACCCACTTGTGTTTTTATTAATCTTGCTATCATTGTGAGAGTGGTGCTTTAAGTACTAGTTATCTTATACACTGTATTTTAATTTTATATATATCACATATTTTATATTTTTAAATCATTCATATACAAGCATGTGTTATATATTTACTAATGTTCATTTATGTTTTTATTTATATTTGATTAAATTCCCCTTATACTTATATGTTTTTATTATCTTCCATTAATATCTTTGTATTCTAATTATTTAAATAAGCATAATAAAAATAATAATTAAAAAAATATAAAAATTAGGATAATAATAAAATCCTATATCATCAATCAAATGAAAAATTCTTTATAATTTATATGTTGGAAAAACAAATAATTAACTAACTTAGATCATTTAAATTATTGATTTAACTTGAATTTATATGTTATACAATTATATATTGTCTTTTCAATTGAAGATGAATAATTAAGATTAAAGAATAGATATGAGTAAATTAAAATTGAAAATCATAGCAACCTTAATTTGGAATTAGTAATGTTATTAAATTCTTCCATTAAACTCATTAAAATTGTTAAAATATTTTAAGTAAAAATGATACTCAAAATTATTAACTATATACCCCACAAAATAAAATTAAAAATAAATGTGAAAAGAGTTCTAAAAATAAAATAAAAGAAAAGAAGAAAAAGAAAGAGAGTACATTCAAAAATTGGTATCAGATAAAAACTTAGAGTCTGGCTATAATTTTATACTTAAATTTATAAAGGATAAGATATGAAAACTATTATAAATGATAGTGAACTAATAAAATTTCAATTTTAACAACATATACACATAATCTTTAAGCTACATTATTCAATTTTAAATTCAAAAGTCAATGAATATATTCATAACATGCAAATTTAAATTAAGCAATAATAATGGTGATTGATTAGGATAATTGTTAATTAGTATTTTTCTGAACTAGAATTATAACTATGTTTATTTTTACTACTTCTATATCGTGATATATTATAATATATTTTAGTTATTTTAATTATCAATTTTTACTTTGATTATTTAATTAATTACAATTATATATTTCTTTATTTTCTTGAAGAAAAGCTAGAGTTTAAGCTATATAAAATTTCATAAGTGCAAATTATGTATTGTTTCACATATTTTATTTTTAGTAAAAAATATATTGTTTTAGTTATTTTTATGCATAAAAAATGACAAAAATTCTATGGAGACCAGCGTCGCAATGTCTAACAAAATAACGCCATAGCACCACCTTCAATACCATTAAGGCGCCACAAATTAGATATTGTAGCACTGTGTTATTTGTTTATAAGCATTATGATGATAACACAGCCACTGTCAAAATTCAATATGGTAGCACTGGATTCTCTATTTTCAAATGTCGAGGTGCCAAAAATTCATACATCTTTATGCCATTTTTTGCCACTCAGATGTCGCAACGCTCAAATGTCAATAGCGCCACGGTGTTGCAGTTATAACTTCCAGGGCCACATTCTCTTAGTGAAGAGACACGGTTGTTCACTAATTAACCAATCCACATTAGCAAGCCTCGTGGCAGTGCAAACGTTACAACACTAAGGCATTAGTTCACTTCAATGGTGTTGTGATGCCACTATTTCAAGCACTATAATGCCTGATGCCCAACCCTTTTGTGTTGTCCAATAAATAGTTGTGTTGCTATGTTTGTAAGGGAATTTAGTCACTTGTGTAAAATGTAATACTTCTTTTTAGAGTACTTCTCTAGTTCCCTCTTAGAGGAAAATCTAAGTGAGACTAGGGAAGTACATGATGCAATCATTTAGAGTGTTTAGCCTGTGTTTTTTAAAGTAACTATGTAAGTTAATAGAGAAGGAGTGTAGATGATATACTTTAATCCTTTCTAATGATATCACTCTCTTGGATTTTCATTCTTTCAAGAGTTTAATGAAAATAAGTTTGCCTACCATTTATTCTATATATGACTAATTTTTTATTTTGGATTAATGATGTAAAATGCATGTTAAATATTAATGAAGATTTTTAATTTATAAATGTTAAATAATATTTTTAATATTATATCATTCTTATTTTAATACACATATTGGCCATATATGTAGTTAAAATATTGAGATGAGATGTTTGCATTCCAAGATATAGGATGTAAAATATTATAGGTTCTTAAGGAGATACTATGACTATGGGAGATCAATCGATATTTTTTTCACCCCTATAAACTCGATAGAGATCTAGTGATTTATATACTCGGAATCACATCTATAATTAAGAGCCTTGTTAGAAAATATATAAAATTTACACACATCAATCCAAAATAATATTATTAAATATTATATTCAATATTTTTACTATTTTATTCAATGATAGAATCTCCACAAATATCATTTTTATTAAAGTAGGATAATTATTGCAATTAGAGTAAATGAAAAAAGTTTGTTGCAAGTAAGCATACTTTCTCATGGATTTGACATTTTATTCTATCATTTTATTATTGAATTCGGTACATATACTAGCATATATTAAGTGAGATTTTGTTATTTTTAAATCAAAGAAAATCTATATATTGTTCATAGATGATAGAGCCCTAGATTTTTATACAATCCAAAAGTTCACTCCATAGCCCTCATCATATATGCAATTAGACTCATGCATGGTGAACCCTTCTCCTTTATGCAAATCAACATGTGCTAAACCATTGCTTCAAATTTCCTTAAAAATATAAATGATCGATTAGGCTCTAAATTGCATAATTTTTTATGTCAACGGATTTTGGTGATTAGGTGACCCATTTGGTAATTATTTCAATTTGTCTAATATTTGAATTTTTTAAATATAAATTTTTTCTATCAAATTATAATGAAAAATTTTAAATTAAGAGCACATGTTATCATATATAGATTTTAATCACACTTTTCTAGGAGACGTTATTATAATCAAGTATAAATTCATATGTTTGGGAGCTATTATCCTTTTTAGATTTCAATCTATCTTATATAGGAGATTTTATCCTAGTCAAGTATAAATTCATCTATTTAGGAACCTCTATCTTATCTAGATTTCAATCTACCTTGTCTAGGAGATGTTATCCTAGTCATATATAAATCCATCAATTTGGGAGCCACTATCTCATCCCACTATAGGAAAATTTATCAATATCGTCAAACTTTTTAGCAGACATATATGCACTGGAAAAAATAGTGGACTAACCAATGGAATATGTGCTGGTAACTTTACGATGTAATTTCCATCGTAAAGATACTGACGTATATTATGCCTATTTTTTGTTAGTATATTAAATATTCTAGCATAATTTTTGTCAGACATTGCCGACATGATCACCAGCATAAATTACGCTAGCTTACTTAAACTCGATTAATACTTTTCAGCATATTATATGTCAGAATATTCGTTGGTAGAAGCCCTATTTCTCCTGCTCCACCATATTTCCTCTCATTTTCTTTCCAATTCCTTTTGGTTCACTCAGCTCGAGTCTGAGGCCTGTGCCAAACGTCACCACTATTGATATTGATCTGCTGCCAACGTTCACTGTCGACCTTGCCACGTTTGCCTCCATCCTTGCCAAAGTTCGATGCCTCTGTTGTTAATGTTGATCATTGACCTTACATTTCCCTGTAAGTTCTCGGTAGACATTTGCAAGAGATTGTAACATGGTGTACGCATTTTGTTGATGACACTCTTCTTGTTGAGGAGTCTAGAGAGGAAGTTGATGTGTATATTTTTTGTTGAGATTAATATCTTTTTTCTTTATTCATGGATGTTCTCACTAGACATTTGCAAGAGAATGTACCTTGGTGTATTCTTTTTGCTAATGAAATTCTTCTTGTTTATAAGACTAGAGAGAGAGTTGAAGGTAAACTTGAATTATGGAGATCAACCTTATATTCTAAAGGTTTTCACTTGAGTAGATCTAAAACTTAATATATGGAGTGTAATTATAGTAGTAATAGACCTAACTGAGGGATTATGATTTCATGTGATCAAGTCATTAATAAAAGTACATATTTTAGATATCTTGGATCTATTGATGGTGAAATAGATGGGGATATTATTAGTAGGATTCAAGTTGGATGGACGAAGTGGAGGAATGTATCGGGCTTGTTGTGTGATAAAAAAGTCCCCCTCAAACTTAAGGGAAAATTATATAAGATGACGATGAGACATGCAATGCTTTATGGTATAGAATGTTGTTCATTAGAGATAAGCATAATATTAAGTTAAGTGTTGCAAAGATGAGGATGCTCAAGTGAATGAGTGGATTTACCCTTAGAGACAGGATATATAATGAGCATATATGTGAAACAGTTGGAGAAGCTCCATTAGAAGATAAGAATAGAGAGAATTGCCTTAGATGGTTTGGTCATATATAAATTTAAAATCCATCTATGTAGGCTATATTATGGATATAAAAAATTAAAGAAGTTGGATGTGTAACTGATTAACACAAGGATGAAAGATATTAACATATGAGTTTATTAAAAGATTGATTTTTTTTCATTCAGACAGCTTCTCAACTGCTTAGCTTCATCTCAAATGAAAAGTTTTGATGCACATATTCTAAACAAAAAAATCAAGTGCACTTAAGCCTAGATGATGAACTATTAATATATATTATAGAGTGTTTATAAAAAAAAAATTGTATTAAACTTCTCATGATGAGTATGAGCCACATTTTAATTCTCAACACGACTCGTCTATACGTTCTAATATAGTTGAGGAAGAAAATATCTAATCTGATCATGAGGACTTAGTATATGATACAACTGGAGTTAAATTTGAACAATAAATAGAAAAGTCACTAAATAAGAAGGCACACAATTTTTATGATTTATTACATGCTTCCCAAAAACCAATATGGAAGGGGTGCACTACTCACTCAGAGTTATCCATTGCTATTAATATGTTAAGCATCAAGATAGAATATATTGTCTCCCATGAATATTTTAATCAATTCATTGGTCTGCTTAAGAAAACTAACTCGACAGATAATATAATTTATACATATTTATATCAAACTAAAAAATTGGTTTTTAAACTTGGTTTGACATACAAAAGATAGATTATTATATCAATGGATGCATGTTATACTATAAAGATAATCAATCATATATTTCGTGTTGTTATTATAATACATCAAGATTTAAACAAAAATCTATGACAAAAAAAAGCTGAAGAAAGTGCTACTCAGTAAAATATTTTACTTATCAATAATTTTTAGACTATAACTATTATATATATCCATGAGATCTGCTGCATATATGAGATGAAATAATGAACACATCTCACATGAAGGTGTTATTACACATCCTTTAAAAGTAGAGGCCTGGAAACACTTTGATTGTATACATCCCACCTTCGTAACAGAATCAAAAAATATAAGATTAGGTTTATGCGAAGATAATTTTACTCCATTTAGCTAGTCTTCTTCACCTTACTCTTGTTAGCCCGTGATACTCACCCCATATAATCTTCCCCTAAACTTGTGTATGTCTACTCCTTACTTGTTTAGGATGCTTATCATTACAAGGCTACATAATCCAAAAGTAATGATCATTGTATTCTTACAATCGTTAATTGATTATTTAAATTTATTATGAGAAGAGGGAGTAAGTACATATGATATCTCTAACAAATAAAACTTTATAATGAGGGTAGCATTATTTAGAATAATTGGTGACTTTCATGTGTACAGTGTGCTCTAAGATTGGAACACATTCGATAAGTTAGCTTATCCATATTGTATGGAATATACAAAGTCATATGCTTTAAAGCATAGTGAGAAGAACATTTGGTTTGACTCTGATTGCATGTTCTTACTTGTAGGCCATCCTTTCAAGCGAAATAAGGATGCATTTGTTAAAAATAAAATGGTGATGTCACAGCCTTCTCTTAGATTAAGTAGTGAAAATTATTTGAAAGAGTAAGGTCCATGCCCATAATAATTAATTCTCCAATATTAGTGAATTATAAATTGCTAGGGTATGGTGCCAACCATAATTGGACCCAAAAAAATATTTTTAGTCATTATCATATTAGAGGACAAACCTGGACGTGATGTATATAAAAAAATATTTTTGATAACATATTCAATACAGTCATGGACATCAAAGATAAATCCAAAGAAAATATAAAAGCAATGATGGGATTAAAGAAGATTTATAAGATGAAAATAATAGAATTAAAGAATGGTGAAAATGAAAAACTTCTCAAACTAAAAGCTCCTTTCATCTTGACTTTAGAGTAGAGACGAGTAATTTGTGAATGGGTGAAGACTCTATGGATACCTGATGGATATTCTTCAAATCTAAGTAGATGTGTTTACATAAAATTAGGGAGATTGTTTGGAATTAAAAGTCATGAGCATCATATCTTTATGCAATCTCTACTATCAACTATCTTAAGCTATATGTCAGATCAAATTTTAAAGTTCTTGATCGAGTTAAGTATATTCTTTAAAGATTTATGCTCTTCAAAACTAAATGCAAAGCACCTAATTCTTATAGAGCAATATATCCCTTTCATTCTGTATAAACTTGAGAAGATATTTTTTGCAGCTTTTTTTTAATGATATGGAGCATCTACTTGTGCATTTACCAAATGAGGCTACAGTTAGAGGGCTTATTCAGTATCAGTGGATGTATCCTTTTGAGAGATGTTTAAATAAATTTAAGAAGACTCCTGAGAATAAAGCACATCCTGAAGGCTCAATGTTTGAAGCATATTTAATATATGAGACAACTCAGTTTTGCCCGTATTACTTTAAAATAGTGTCATAATCACTACAGGAAAATCACTTATTACCGGCGGAATTTTCCGGCGGCTTTCCGGCGGTCAATTTTCCGGCGGCTTTCCGGCAGCTTTCCGGCGGTTTTTGACGTCTTATTTCCAACAAAATTTTCCGGCGGCTTTCCGGCGGTTTTCCGACGGCGGGAGCGGGGCAGCGGGTGAGGAGGTCCACGGTTCGAAACTCAGCGAAGGCAGCGCGGGAGCGGGCTCGTTGGCGCACTCGGGCTCGCCTGGCTCACGCGAGCCCGGTCCGACGCGACGCGGTCTGGTCCGGCGCGACCCAAGGCCTGGTGCGACCGCCCGCCGGAGCGGGTGGAGCGGGTTGCTGGCGTGCCGCCGGGGAGCGGTTTCAGCGGGAGCGGGTTCTTTTTTTTTTTATTTCAACAGGCGGTTTTTGACCGCCGGCAAACCGCCTGATTTATTTGCCGCCGGAAAAAGCCGTCGGAAATTATTTTCCTACGCCGTTTTTTCCGGCGGCACGAAAGCCGCCGGAAAACCGCCGACAAATTAAAAAACCGCCGGAAATTGGTCAAATTCCGCCGGAAAAAGCCGCCGGAAGTGGGTGATTTTCCTGTAGTGAATCAAGTATGAGTACTTCACCTCAAAAAGCGAAGAAATCCTTAAATTTATTTGTATTTAACGGTAGTGGTGAACTCGCGATGCTAGCACCGTGTGTTATTTAACTGATAAGAAGATGAGAGTTATCACATTGTATGTCTTATTTAACTATGATGAAGTTGAGTCATATCTCGAGTAAGTATGACTGGGAATTAGTTTAAAAATATGGTATATATTTCAAATATTCATTTCAACTAATTTGTCTTTAATTATTTAACATTATGGTCAATAAACATGCTAATAATATACTTTACATATTAATTAGGTGCATACTCAAGGCATTAATTTGCAATATTATAGGCTACTTCATCTAGCTTGGGGATCAAATAGAGTAGTGAAATGTTATCCAATTTTTTTTAGTTAATAAATTTTTGTGTGAATGTAGGAACACAGATAATTCTGATGTATATATAAGAGGGAACATCCATATATGTGATGATTCTGAGTACTACAGGATATTACAAGAAATATTATAGTTGAAATATCCTAGTCATACGAATAATGTGTATTTATTCAATTGTGACTGGTTTGATCTAGTACAGAACATAGGTACAAGAATATGTTCGCTTTATTATAAAATAAAAGTTAAGTGGGTTATGAGATATTCAAAGTTTGGCTCATTCATCCTTGCTAGCCAAGTAAGCCAAGTCTATTTTACTAATTATCTGATTGAGTAGATTATGTGGCAAATAAGATTAACTCATAGTTATGAAGACCAAACATATGGGAGTAATTGAGAAAACCACATCCAAAGAATCACCACATAAAGAAGAATTTATGTCAAACTTAAAAGATCTTGCTAACAATGTGAACAATCAAATAGGAACTACTGAGAGTGAGTTACAATTAAATGAAGTAGATTTAAACATAGAGAAAAATTATGATGAATCTAATAGTGGTGCAGTTGTTTATCATATGAAAGTGAATCAATATATGGTTTATAATTTTTAATAATCAATTATGAATCAATTATTTATATTAATAATATGATTTATTTAAATAACATAATAATAATTAGTTTGTTTATTTTATTGTTGCTCTACTTTATTTATTTAATTATTATACTATTTTATATTAAATTTTTTATATAATTTATGTTGCTAATATTTCTTAATTTTTTTACAGGTGACTTTAGGTGATGAGAGTCATAGAGGATTGATAAAAAATATATTTTTTGTAGATGCAATAAGGAGGACTAGTGGCCCACCCAACATGTATGTACATACTAAGGGCACCTCTTCATCTCAACCTACCATCAAGAGTCAGCCTAGCTCACCATCAGGAGTTAGCCTAGCTCGTATTTTCCTACTTCTATAGCCAATAGCTCACAATTCTACTCACCATACCCTCGCTTTCCTTCGCTAGAAGTCATGTAGAGTATCCCTTCTACCCTTACTGCCCACCCCACCTTCTCATGGTGGCCCTTCGACTTATCCATCTCCACCATATGGCTCGCCATACTATTCCCTACCACACCCTCAGCCCGCTATAGGTGGACCTTCCACCACATGTGTAGCATAGCAGGCGACGGAGGGTCGTATGTTAATTGAACTTGACAATGACATGTGCGTACTTATTATATTGTTAACATGCAACTAAATTTGAATCAATATTTTTCTCATCTAACATATTTTTTGCAGTTTTCACCCGTCAAAATAATCAACGTATAAAATACAGGACATAATACGGAGCATGTATGATGCTCCTTATATTTCTTGGAAGAATGTTCCAAAAGAAGTGTAGGACATGTGATTTAGAGAGTTTGAGGTTAGTTATTATACAAATATGTTTTTTATTATATCTTTTTTATTTAAGCAAGCAAAAATATATATTCTATATTATATGTTTTTAAGTGCAGAAATATTTTTGTTGGTTACCCCAGCATAATGATAAAATTAGAAAGAATTTAAGAAGCATGGATCGACTCGCATGCGAGACATATTTACAGACATTAGAAAGTCAGGCGAACAACCACTCTGGATTGATGAGAGTGTATGGGCTAAACAGTGCTTGGGGTAACCCAGAGTATAACAAGATGAGGGACCAAAATAGACATAATATAGCTTCTAAAGTTGGGGGCATGGGTAGTTCCCTTCATATTGGAGGTTCAGTTTCACATACTGAGCAAAAGCAATGTTTGAAAAGGAATTTTATAAGATTTAATAATTTATTTTAATATGAATACTAATATAAGTTTATTACATAAAGAGATGTTGGGTAGAGAACCGACCCCTGTTGAATTGTGTCGTCATACCCACAAGCGGCAAGAGAACAAGCAATGAGTTGATTAGCGAGTGAGGAAAGCCTACGTAAGTTTAAAAGTTTAATATTTTTTATATAATGTCTAAATTGATTATATTTTTATTAACTTTTATAGGAGTATATACGGCTTTGAGAGAAACAGGCTGTAGTAGGTGAGGGCTCTTTTGGTAGATTAGCAAAATATTCTAACTAATGCACTTGGTCATAAATGGTAGGAGGAATGCAGCACGATAGGGTTTATAGTTTAGGCTTGTAAGTTTATGCATACGAGGGGCAGACATCTTGTGGCTCTAGCTTCTCAATAAGTACCCAATAATCCTTATATAACCAACATGAAGTTGTCCTTATAGCCGATCTAGAGCAGATTATGAAAGCTCAAGCTGACTAACAGATGCAGACGCAACAAACTCAGCTGTTGGATGAAATGCAAAAAATGAGGGAGCAGTTCAGTGGAAAGAATGCAGCTTCAGTAGAGGAGGAGACTAATTCATATTAGATGTTGTGTAGTTTTTTCTAGACATGTGTACTTATTTGGTTTTTGACATTTATACTTATTTGTTTTATGGACAACTGCACTTATTTATTTTTAGATATTTGTATAGTTTTAGGACATTTTATTTAGGTTTATATGTTTATGTTCAATATATGGTGACATTTTTTATTAGATGTGTATGTTTGAAACTTTTATATGTAGGTTGTATTGTAGATTCAATTTTCAATGAGGGATTATTGTTTTTTATGCTACAGGTGTCCGACGGATTATCTGTCAGAAATCCACTAGTAATACGATACGATGAAATGACATTGGTGTTTCCGACGAATTATGCACGGGTTCTATCCGTCGATAGTAGTATGGTGGATCATGGTGCGGTGGATTATTCGCCGGTACTTTCGACGCAATATTTTTGTCGGAAATATCGGCGGATTAAACACCGGAATTCGTCAATGGAACTCGACATAAACCCTTCATTTTTTTTTCACCGAAATTGCGCCGAAAAATCTGCCAGAAATGTTTCCAGTGAAAATATTTCGCCGGTTTAGATTTTTTGATGCGCAAATTAACATCGAATGGATTTTCATCGAAAATTCGTCGGAAAATAAAAATTTTCGGCGGATTTTCATTGTTACCGCTGGATTTGGTCCGCTAGTAACAAGGCATTTTCCCGTTGTGTCCAGATTTTACTCCACCTTATCTAGGAGATGCTAAACTTTTTTTTTTTATTTATCTAACTAATATTTCATTTAGGGCGACTTTCTTAATGCTATATAAAATATCTTTTTAGTAGAAAAATTTCTAGATCAAAAAATTTTTGAAAACAGTACAAACATTGTCCCAAATGAAGCCTAAAAGTCTTTATCATTTATGTTGTGTTCATGTACAATATAAAAATGATAAAAATGGATTTAATTTAAACTAATGATTAAAATGTCTTTATTTACTAGTTAGTATATTTTTTTCTTTTTATTTTTTTATACATCACTAGGCATCTATGAAATTTATACTATTAAAATTAACTTATTTTAATATTTGTGGATATAAGTAATTTAAATATGAAAATAATTTGCACATAAATAAATATAAAATTTAATTATTATATATCATAATACATAATTTTTTTATAATATATATGTTAATATTTTTTAAATATAGTTATTTGATTTGTAATCATATAGGTTTTTTCCTTCAAGACAACACTAAAGTTAAGCAAAAATAAATTCAAAATATAATAAATAAATAAGCTGATACAAAATAATAAAAAAATATCATATTGCTATAACCTTAATCAACATAAGTCCCTCCATAAATATACTTTAAAAAGAAATCAGATCTATCTAACACCAAATCCAACCCTCTCACAATTTCCCCTCCCCCAAAATTCAAACTTTCAACGGTCAACATTCAAATCCTAACCCCAATACCCGTCCTATTCCAACCTCTTCCGCGTTTTCCCCATTTCTTAAATCTATCTTCTTCCACTTCTTCTCGTTACCTCCATTGATCCACAGCACACAACTTCATCTTCCTCCTATGGCCCTGAGAGCATTCAAAGCCACGGCGATGTTCCCCTTCCGCCGTCGAGCCAAACCCTCCCTCTCGTCACTCTCCATCCCCTCCCATTTCATCTGCCCTATCTCACTCGATCTTATGCAAGACCCCGTCACTCTTCCCTCCGGCATCACTTATGATCGACGCACCATCGAACTCTGGTTCTCCTCCGGCCACCGCACTTGCCCTGTCACCCTCCTTTCTGTCGAGCTTGACGACCAACTCCTCATCCCCAACCACTCCATCCGGCGCATGATCCAAGACTGGTGCGTTGCCAACCGCTCCCATGGCGTCGAGCGCATCCCTACGCCAAAGACCCCCATCACGTCCCTCCAGGTCTCCGACACGCTTGCGGAGATTTCCGCTGCTTGCCGGAGCGGCGACCGCCTCCTCTGCGCCGAACTGATCGCATTGCTGAAGAAAAGCGCTGAAGAAAGCGAAAGAAACCTGCGCTGCATTTTATCGAACGGCGCCACGCCAGTACTAGCGGCCGCCTTCCTCCGCTTTAAAACAGAGAATTTCCTCTCAGCTTTCGCCGGAATATCAAATCCAGATGATAAAGAAACCATCTTGCAGCTCACTTCCGACGAATCTTTAAAATCCATTATCCTCATCTTAAGCCAAGGATCCCTTTCGGGGAAGCACAACGCTATTCTGGTGCTGAAGGAGCTGCTCGTAGCTGTTCATGAAACAGAGCAAGCAATCACAGTTGCTAGAACTGAACAATTGGTTGAAAAAGTCGTGATGCTGATAAAGAATCCGATATCTTTAGAATCCACCAAAGCATCTCTCGTTGCAGCCTATTACTTATCCTTCACCCAGGCGACGAAGCTCGCTGAAACAGGGCTCGTTCCTATTCTGCTGGAGATCCTTGTTGATGCCGAGAAGAGCTTGTCGGAAAAAGCATTGGCGGCGCTTGATGGAGTTCTGGAGGAAGCGAAGGGGAGGGAGAGTGCGGCGGAGCACGCCCTTGCGATGCCGGTGCTTGTGAAGAAGGTATTTAGAGTGTCCGATTTGGCGACGGAGTTTGCGGTGTCAGGAATGTGGAAGATGTGTAGGAAGTGGGGAGAAGGGGAGGAAGGAAGGCCGGAGAAGTGTGCGGTTGAGGCGTTGAAGTTCGGAGCTTTTCAGAAGCTATTGCTGCTTTTGCAGGTTGGTTGCAGCGATAGAGTGAAGGACAAGGCGAGTGAGTTGTTGAGGATTTTGAATGGATTGGAAGGGAAGGAAGAGTGTGTTGAGACTTTAGATTTCAGAGGGGTTAAACGGGCCCTCTGATTCAAAAAAAAAAAATTGTAAATTTAAAAGGAACTCAAGAATTTTTAGCTTCCCGTTCATATTATTATCATATATACCCAAATTTGAGGATTCTTGAACATATTCTGATACAAATTATATCAGAAAATCCTGAAATAATATTTTTTCCTCTGAAAAAAAAAACAGTTTTGGTTCAGAATTTTTCTCAGCGTATTCAGATTGACAGTTTTTTTTAAGGACTTGTGATATAAGCTCATGTGGAAAAAATTCAAATTTTGCAAGCAGATTAGAGATCTATGAAATAAAAATTCTGGAAACACTAACAGAACATGAATGACTGTATATTTTGCTGGATAATATTGAAGATAATTTTCCAAAATAACTTTATTCTTTTGCAAAACTTAAAAATTGTTTCATGAAATATAAAGAAATGAATGGCTCATGAAATAATGATGTGATAGAGGAAAATTATTTGGAGAAATTTAAATCTGTTTGAATAAATGGCAAAATAGACAGAAATTTGGTTGGAGCAATTAAATACATAGACCGAATGGTATGACTTAATTTTGAAAATTCATGCCTAGAAAGAATTTTTGGTGGAAAAATTAAATTCATAAAAGTAAGATTAAGAAAGACTGTAGTAGGCGCGAAGGTCAGAAGGAGGCGGTCGCCACTCCGGCAAGCAGCGGAGATCCGTTTGAGATGGTTGTAACTATTTAAACTTTTTGTAAAGCTAATTGTAAAGTTATTGTGAAGAAAACAACTTTTTTTACAGTTATTATAAAAAATAACTTCCTAACATGAAAGCAACAAAAAATCAATGGCAAAACAAAAACTGTGGTTTTGATCTAGAAAATAAAATAGCAAGAAGCATGTCTGAAACGAAGCCTTAAACTCTTTATAATTGTTGTGTGCTGCAATATTCGCGGCGATAGAGAAATATAAAATATAACTTCATAGTTTTGTATGAAGATCCAACACACAAGAAGATAAAAGAAATGGTGTAGCATTCATAAGAGACACCATAGATTTTATGTGGAAACCCCTAAAAAGGGGGAAAAACTATGGGGCATTGCCGAGATTGAATGAATCCACTAGTATTTGCAGTCAATTACAAATGAGACCCTTCATTAGAGCAAAGGCCTTGACTTCATATAATAGATATACATCACATAGAATGCATTGCATGGTAGAAATTGGAAGAATCAGTATTGATAATTTTGTTTAGTCGGTAGGACCATAATTGACAGACGACGGAGGTTGGAAGGATCATAGTCAGTAGGAGACAAGGGTCAGAAAGACCGTTATATAGCGGTGGAGGTCGGAAGGACCATAGTAGGCGACAGAATCGGAAGGACCGTAGTCGGCAGGAGACAAGGGTTAGAAAGAACGTTGTTTGATGATGGATGTCGAAAGGACTGAAGTAGGCGACGGAGGTTGGAAGGATCGTAGTCAGCAGGAGATAGGGGTCAAAAAGACTGATGTCTAGCGGTGGTGGTCAGAAGGACCGTAGTAGGTGACGGGGTCAGAAGGACTGTAGTCGACAGGAGATAGGGATCAAAAAGACTGTGGTCTGGCAGTGGAAGTCAGAAGGATCGTAATAGGTGACGGAGGTCGGAAGGATCGTAGTCGCAGGACACAAGGGTCAGAAAGACTGTTATCTAGAGGTGGTGGTCCGAAAAGATCGTAGTAGGCTCGGAGGTCAGAAGGATCGTAGTAGGCAGAAGACATGTTTCAAAAAGACTGTTGTCATACAGTGGAGGTCTGGTGGGAGTCCGGGCATCAAGTGGATGTCCGGTGGAACTCTAGGCGTCAGGTGGTGGTCTGGTGGAACTCCGGGCTTTAAGTGGTGGTCCGGTGGAACTTCGGGCATCAGGTGGTCGTCCAGCAGAACTCTAGCATCATGAGGTGGTCCGACAAAACTCCGAGCATCAGGTGGTGGTCTGGTGGAACTTCGGGCATCAAGTGGTGGTCCGATGGAACTCAGGGCATCAGGTGGTGGTCTAATGAAACTCCGACGTCAAGTGGGGATCTGGCAGAACTCCGAGCATCAGGTCGTCGTCTAGTGGAACTCAGGGAGTTAGGTGGCGATCCACAGAAACATTGACGTCGGGTGATGGTTCGACAGAACGACAGGTGTTAGGTGTTAACCTAGGGTGTTAAGTGGTGGCTCGGTGGAACTTTGGGCGTCAGGTGGTGGTCTGATGGAACTCTCGATGTTAGGTTGTAGTCCGACAAAACAACGGCATCAGGTGGTGGTCTGGCACAACTCCAGGCATTAGGTGGTGGCCTAATGGAACTTTGGGTGTCAGCCTATCAGGTGATGGTCCAATGGAACTCCGGCGTCAGGTGGTGATCCGGCAAAACTTCAATGTTAAGTGGTAATCCGACAGAACTCCAACATCAGGTTGTGGTCCAGTGGAACTCTAGGTATCATGTGGTGGTCCAATGGAACTCCAGCATCAAGTGGTGGTCTAACAAAATTCTGGGAGTCAAGTGGTGATTCGGCGGAACTCTGGGCATTGGGAGGTGGTCTGGTGGAACTCCAGGCATCAGGAGGTGGTTCGCTGTGATTCCATGCGTCAGGTGGTGGTCCGGCGTAGTTTCGATGTCAGGTGGTGTTCTGAAGGAACTCCGAACATCAGGTGGTAGCTTGATCAAACTGTGGTCATCAGGTGGTGGTCTGGCAGAACTCTGGGCATCATGTGGTGGTCCAGCAGAACTCCAGGCGCCAGGTGTTGGTCGAGGAGCTAACATGCAAAAGTGATCTCTGATCTCTCTCTTGCTCTCTTACCTAGGATCCCTTTTCAAGAGGAAGGATGGGTCTATTTATAGATTCCCAAGAGTGGCATGACTCATAAATAAGAGGAAGAGCAAGGGTAAATGGGGAGTGGTTTCGATGGATGACTGATGTTGAATCCCTTGATTATGGACCGTTTGTTGGGGATTTAAATGTCTTAGTGATATCAAATTTAGTGATCTTGGGCTCATTGGATTTGTCTAGTTGAGCTGCTCAATTTGAATATTATCATGTCACATTTGGGAATAGTTTGGTAAAGCAAATTGTGTTTTGAACCTTCTAACAATGCTTCAGGTCCTTGATTTGGACCCATTTGTGCTCTAATTGAGTCAAATTTGGTGTCAATGGATTCGTATTCTCGAGATGTTTAGTTCAACTATAAGTTTGCTAAAATTGGAGTTCAAATAATCCCAAATTTAATTTTGGAAGTTTTCGACTTGATTTTTACTTGAGATTCATGTCCGATTTAGATAATTTTTTGAGGAAGTATCAGTTGCCCCCCTATTTTCGGACGTCGAGGCTACAAAAGTATGAAAATACACATTTTAACTCCTAGAGAAATTTTTGTGCGATTTAAAATTTAAAAATATTTTGATCTTAAGCATAGAGGTCTCGAACGGCCTTGAATGTGTCAAATTAAGTCTGGAATGTCAAAAAATAATCCTGAAGACCCCAAAAATATCTGATTTGACCTTTTTGGGCCAAAATTGGGCCCGAGAATTTGTCAGGATGGAATAGCCTCCATCGGCCGCCGCTGCAGCGCGCCTGCTCGGCCTTCTTGCGTGTTAGCCTATGCACCCCTGCGCAGCGCGCCTGCTGCTGCACCGCTGCTTAGCTTAGACGCGTACCTACCCACACTGTCTGTGGTAGGTTGTGGCCTACATGCTTGTCGGCGTAACTCATGCACCAACCGCTAAGCGGTTAGTTGTAGTTGGTTGCGATTTGCCGACCACGGTTAACCGCCACTTTTCTTCTTCTTCTTCTTCTTCTTCTTCTTCTTCTTCTTCTCTAACTTGTCCTCCTTAATATAAATACCCCCCTAAGGGTATGTAAAAAACTTACTTTCCTCCTCCCTTCTCTTCCTCAAGCTGAGGCATTCCCCTAGTCCTATTCTTATTGTATCCACTATCCAGGTTTAGGGCCCCTCACAGAATAAAAGTCTCCTTTTCCTTTCCTCTTTTCTTCTCCTTAAGCTAAGGCCTTCCCTTAGACCTGTTCAGGAAATATCCCTTATCCAGGTCTAGGTCCCCTTATTGAGTTGAAAGAACCTTTTCCTCCTTCCCCCTTATCTCCCCTCAGTCCTCTTCCTATATGAGAGGCTTTCTTCTATCTTTAGATAAGCGATATACCTTATCTGACTGCAGGGCCCCTCCTTATATAGAGGTCATGATGGAGGATCACCATTCTTCAAAATATCTCACGACCAACACTAATTTGTAGTTTGTTGGCTATCAAGGTAGAAAAGATTGTTGTTAAGAGATAGAGCTCAGAAGGATTGTAGTTAGGTGTCAGAGGTCGAAAGGATCGTAGTCAATAGGGAGGTTGAAAGGACCATAATTTAGCAATGTAGGTTAGGGAGGACGGTTGTCTGGTGACAGGCGGAAGTCCAGCGTTAACAAAAAGTCAAACAAAAGTCTAGCTACGGATAGAAGTCCAAAGATAGGCATAAGTCCTACATTGGATAGAAATCTGACGATTGGTGGAAATAGGCGTCATGTAGAAGTCTGATGAAAGTATAGCGACGGGCCAAAGTCCGATGATAGGTGAAAATTTGGCATCGTGTAGAAGTTTGATGAGGGATAGAAGTATGGAATTGTGCAGAAGTCTAACAAAAGTCCAGCAACGAATAGAAGTCTGACAAAAGTCCAATGACATGTAGAAGTCTTATGATGGGTCGAAATTTAGTGTCGGGTAGAAGTCAGAAAAAATTTTGGCGATGGATAGAAATTTGACGATGGTAGAAAGCTAAAAGAGATAATTTAAGGGTGTGCTCCTAATAGTAGTTTAGCAAGATGCTGATGATGGATTATCACTAGTCTGGTGACACACTAATAGTGTCAGCTGAGTGGAGGCTTGATGATGATCAAGTTATAATTTTTCTTTAAAGGAGAAGTTATAGGAGATGCTTCACCATGTAGTAGAGTAGAGGTCAATAGAATCTACTAAAGATATATGACCAATCTTAGGTGGTATGTCAAAGCGTTGCGCTATGATGTTAACATATATAGCAGGAGTTAAGAGAATCCACTAAGGATGTATGACCTATATGAAGTTCTACATCATAGTGCTGCTCGATGATATTAACATGTGTGGAAGAAGTCGAGAGAATCCACCAAGAATTGTATGACTTATCCCGAGGTTATATGTTTGAGCACTGCTCGATGATATTAACCTATGAGGAATAGGTCGAGAGAATCCACCAAGGATGTGTGACCTACCTGAGATTGTATTTCAAAGCACTGCTCGATGATGTTAATCTATTTGGAAGAGGTCGAGAGAATCCAGCAAGGATGTGTGACTTATCTAAGGTTGTATGTCAGAGCACTGCTTGATGACGTTAATCTGTATGAAAGAGGTCGAATCAAATTCCCCTAGGATTAATTTATCCTTAATTGGGAGGGGGTGAATGTTGTGTGAATCCCAAATCAAGAGCAAATAAAAAAGAGGGTGTATCATCATAAGATATACTGAAGATTTTACTTGGAAACTCCTAAAAAGGGGGAAAACCATGTGGCTTGGCCAAGTTTGAATTAATCCACTATTATTTGCAGTCGATTATAAATAAGGCCCTTCATTGGAGGTAAGGCATTGGCTTCATATAATAGATATACATGAGATATAATGCATTACATGGTAGAAATTGAAAGAATAAGTATTGATATATTCATTTGGTCGACAGGAGACGAAGATTAGAAAGGCCGTAGTCAGCATGAGACAGGGTTAGAAAGACCATTGTCTAGCGGTGGAGGTCGGAAGGACTGTAGTAGGCGATAGGGTTGGAAGGACCGTAGTCACCAGGAGACAAGGGTTAGAAAGACTGTTGTCTGGCGATGGAGGTTATAAGGACTGTAGTAGGCGACAGAGGTTGGAAGGACCATAGTCGGTAGAAGACAAGGGTCAAAAATACTGTTGTCTGGCGATGAAGGTCCAAAGGACCATAGGGGGCGACGGAGGTCAGAAGGATCGTAGTGGATAGGAGAAAGGGGTCAAAAAGACTGTTATTTGGTGATGGAGGTCAGAAGGACCATAGTAGGCGATGGAGGTCAGAAGGACCGTAGTAGAAAAGATATAGGGGTCAGAAACATCGTTGTCTAGTGGTGGAGGTTGGAAAGACCATAGTAGAAGATGGAGGTCGGAAAGATCATAGTCGACGGGACATAGGGGTTAGAAAGATAGTTCTCTGGCAGTGGAGGTTCGAAGGATCGTAGTAGGCAACATAGGTTAGAAGGATAGTCGATAAGAGACATGGGTCATAAAGTCTGTTGTCTAGTGATGAAGGATGGAAAAATCATAGTTGGCAAGAGACAGGGGTCAAAAAGATTATTGTCTGGAAGTGGAAGTCGGAAGGATCGTAGAAGGTGCCGGAGGTTAGAAATACAGTAGTTGGTAGGAGATAGGAGTTAGAAAGACCGTTGTCATAAGGTGGTGGTTGGGCGGGAGTTTGAGCGTCAAGTGGTGGTCAGGTGGAACTCTAGGCATCATGTGGTGGTCTGCTGAAACTCTGGGCATCAAGTCGTGGTATGATGGAACTCCAGGTGTCAGGTGTTGGTACGGCAGAACTCTAACGTCAGGTAGAGTTTTGACAGAACTCCGGACATCAGGTGGTGGTCCAGTGGAAGTCTAGGTATCAAGTGGTGGTCCGACTAAACTTTGGGTTTCAGGTGGTGGTCCTGTAGAACACCGATGTCAGGTGGTGGTCCGACGGAACTTCGGGCATCAAGTGGTGGCTCATGGAACTCCAGGCTTCATGTGGTGGTCTGGAGGAACTCTGGTATTAGGTGGTGGTCTAGTGTAACTCCGAGCATCAGGCATGGTCTGGTAGAACTTCGGTGTCAGGTGGTGGTCAGACGGAACTCCGAGCCTCAACTATCACAGACGGAACTCCGAGCAATATATCAGTTGCTCCTTATTTTTGGACGTCAAAGCTCCATGAGTCCAAAAACAAGCGTCACAAACTTTGTATATTCTTCATGTGATTTGAAATTCAATCTTGCAAGTATGAGCTGGAATGGCTTTAAAAGTGCTAAAATTGAGTCAGGAACATTGAAAAATAGCCTCGGGGACCCAAAAAACATCCGATTTGGCCTTTTCGAGGTGAAAAACAGACTCGGGATTGATTCGGCAATTGAACCAGTTGAATTGGCCGGCCTGCAACAGCCGCCGCCGGTGCGGAATCGCCCGCCGAGCCTGACAGCCAGCTCCACGGCCCTCCTGGGTCGCGCTTGGCTCCACGCCCGACTAGCCCGCACGCGGCCCCGCTTGGGCTCTCCTGTGACCAACCGCTGTTTCGGATCTATGGTTTATGATTTTGATGATAGCAAACATTTTTTATTTCTCTACAATTGCCTTATATGCTAACGTTTCAGGTCCACACGATCAGACTTCAATCTGGAACCAACTCTAGATTTAAGTGTCTTTGGCAGCCATTGTAGCTTCGTTCTTGTGGGAGAAACTTGAAGAGAGAGCTTGAAAAGGAGAGAGGAAAGGGTGGAGTTTGAGAGGGAGAAGATCCTGTGAGGGGGAGGAACTCAAGGGAGTGTGGTGGGGGATCCATACGGTTGCTCCGGCGAACTCGCACCTTAGTACCATCGGATTCAAGGCTTGTCTCGACGTAAGTTCACCAAAGAAGAAGATCTCTTTGGTGTCAAAGGACCCGGCGACTCCGCCGCACCGGGGAAGGTGGAAGTGATTTTGTAAGGGCTTCTCCGCCTAGCTGTGGGGGCTAAATGAGAGACACTTGTTTTAGTGCAATACTTGGAGGGTGCCTCCAAGGAGTGGACGTAGGTCAAGGTTTGACCGAACCACTATAAATTCGGTGTGTTCTTTCTTTTTACTGCTTCTGCGTTTTAATTTCCGCACTTTGTTTGTGGTGATTTTGGTTGGAGTTTTATCTTTGATTTTATAATTTTCCAATTCACCTCTCTCTTGGTTAGCTTGGGCCAGTTCTATAGGGCTTAACATCCCTAACAAACTTTCAATCGCGGCCTGCTCCGCACCTGCCTAGGGCTCGCCCGGCTTTTCGTTGACCCGCGCTTGCAGGTTGGCCGGCCCATGCCTGGCCCGCGTAGTGTCGCCTGCCCGCTAGTGGCCAGGCGTCGGTTCAGGGCAGGTGGTGGTTTCCTCCACTGACTTTTTTTTTTATTCACAAAAAAATTGCAAAAAAAAATTAAAAAAATTCTTGAAAATTTAGAAAAATTTGAAAATTCAAAAAATTTCCTAATATTTTGTAGACTTCTATTCTTCTCCTAAAAATGCACCTTCTCTTCTTCTCTCTCTGGCTCTGTGATAGTTGAGGCTTTCTGTTGTTTTTAGTAGATGATTTTTCCTACTTGACTCAACGTCCCTCCTCTTGTATAGAAGTTGGAGATTTCCACTGCTCTTATTTCTTTCTAGCCCATTTTTCTTCCTACTCTACAGGTTTTCCGCTATCTTTTGTAGGTGATTTTCCCTACTCAGATTAGCGCCCCTCTTTAGTAAATGAATTGAAATGGGTGATCACACGTCCACCAGAAATCCTCCTGCCAAAGAAGATCGCCCCATCTCCCAACCTGACGGTCCAAAGAAGATTCACAAGGCGCCGAAGACTAACGATGTTATTTCCACCATCACTAAGGATTCTTTCATCTCCTTTAAGAAAAAATTTATTTTCTTAATGATTTGGTGATGAAGGTGCCGATAAGATCTGATCGTGCCCATTTTTCTCCCCCAGGATATGTGGTGGTGTACGAATTCAGTTTGCGAGTGGGGCCTACGGTTTCCACCATCTCCTGAATTGATTGACATTCTAACGGTCTGTGGAGTGAGTTTATCTCAATTTTCCTATAGGGCCATGTCGATCGTAATGGGCCTGATCATACTTTTTAGAGACTGTGGAGTGGTGCTATCTTTAGAGTGCATTTCTCGGATGGGGCGTCTCGTTAGTGATACATAGGGTCGTATGTCCTTCAGATCCAAGTGGTTGGATATCTGTACTCGAGACCCGTCGAAAGGTTGGATTAGCGACTTCTTTTATATGCAAAATGATTGGAACCTTCAAGAAAAATGGGTAAAATTGAGGGAGTTACCTGTTCCCCTTCATATTGGAGCAGAAAATGTATTGAAGATTCTGAAGCTTCCTAATTTAGACACCCTACATTATGAGGTGTGTTATTTGAGTAGATATATAGATGAAGAATACTTATTAAAGGTGGGACTGTCTACTCAAGTAGGAAGATCACATGCACAAATGCTAAAGAGGTCCGTGAAAGCTCCAGAGGTAGTTCCCCAAAAGAATCACTCCAAGTGACCAGGGAGTGAGGGAGATTTGTAGGCACCAAAGAAGAAGAAGGCAAATGAAATTTTAGCAGTTTCCAGTAAAGGTCCTCGTATCTCTCCGTCCAAGTTATACATTCTAGAATATGTTTTGAAACATAAGTGCATTGGTCATCGACGGGCTAATGAGTTAGTAAGTTCGTCCTTTCTCCTTTCCTTTTATGTGTGTGTGTGTGTGTGTGTGTATATATATATAACATCATATGGATTTCCAGCTTGAGATGAATAAGACCTTAGATGACTGGAACAAAGAGTTTATGAATGTCAAATACCTTCAGGGGGAATACAAAAAAAAAATGATGGCAAAGTCAAGGAGTTGCAGGAGGTGGAGGAGCAGTTAGGAGAGTGCAGAGTATAGCTGGAAAACAGGATAAGTTCAGCCTCCTCACAGAACGAGCGGATGGATCGCCTACATATAGAGTTGGTGGACACACGAGCGACGATCAACCAGCAGGAGAAAGATCATCATATCCTTGAAGCTGAAAATAAGAGGCTCTAGAGTATGTCGTTAGATAAGGAAGCTCAGCAATTGTCATTTGCAGCCATAGAGGAGTTCAAAAAATCTTATGCCTTTAAGATAATTATGGAGGATCACGTTCAGGAAGCTCGCAATCATATTTATAATGCAGAGGTGAAAGCTTTGGAGGCAGAGTGCTTAGAGGATTGCTTCATCAAAGGTTTTATAAAGGGCGTTCATGCAGTACAGCATAAGATGAGGGTGGAGATCGAGGGGTTAACTCCTAGCCAGGCTTCTGGTGATCCTTCTTCAAACTCTGGTGGTGAAGAATTAGAGAGAGAGTTGCAGCAGGCTTTTTCCTTAGAGGAGGACGATGATGATATTGAGATCCTGTAGGATTGTTCTGATGTTGTATGTATCACTTTTATTTTCTTTCTAGTGATTATATGTGTGTTTGGTGTTGATGCTTTCGTATGATGTACTCGATGTTCAGTGATATATAAAGAAATTTTTTAGATTTCTCTTTTTTTCACATGCATATGAAATTGATTCAACTTTATTTCAATGAGAAATATTTTGGCGGCCTTTTTTGACTTAAGTGATTGCAAGAGATATTCTCCTTAGATATCCTGACCTATCCGAGGTTGTTAATCAAAGTATTTGCTTGATAATTTTAACCTGTATGGAAGAGATCGAATCGAATCCCCCAAGGATTGATCATTCAGTGATTGAGATATAATGTACATTGTGTATTTCTCGAATCATAAAAAAAGAATTTGAAGAAAAGAGATAGTACCACGATAAAGTGAACATCACATTACTGTATTATATAAGATAGTATAATAATTCCCTATTAAAACTTAGGGATACGAAAAAAATGTTCTTCTACAATTAGCTGAAGTTGCAAACAGAATAATTTTGAAAGATGTAAATATAAAGCTCTGAGCTGTGTGAATGAGCTGAATATGAAAATCTTTACAAAAAGATGTAAAGATCTTCCCAATAAACTGTGTCCCGTTGTCAGCGATAACTCTCGCAGGAATGCCAAAGCGGCAGACTATATTCTTCCACATAATTGCTTGGCATTTACTTCATTAATCATCAAAGGTTCTACCTCCACTCATTTGGTGAAGAAATCTACAGCCAGGATAATAAATTTTTGTTGTCCAGTGACTATTGGGAAGGGTCCCATTATATCAATTCCCCATTGGGCGAAAGGCTAGGGGCTCTGAAGTGATGCAAGCTCTAGAGCGGGTGTATGGGTGAAATTGGAATGCAATTAGTAATTCTAGTACTTTTGAGTAAACTCAAGTGCATCTTGATTTATTGTATGCCAATAGAATCCCTGTCTCATGATCTTATAAGCCAACGCTCTTCCTTCCATATGTTCTCCGCACACTCCTGAATGAACTTCTCGGAGTGTATAATCAACTTCTGAAGGTGGGAGACATTTGAGATAAAGTCCGGTGAAGGATCGATTATATAACTCATCACCAATAATGGTGAAATTTGCTGCTTGTCTCTGAAGTCACATTGCAGCCATAGGCTCTTCAGGTAGTATCCCATCCTGTAAAAAAGACAATATGGGATCGATCCAAAACACCTCTCTTGGTTCATATATTGATTGTATAATCCACGAACCTTGAATACTTAGAAAGTGGATCTCCTCGATACACTTTCTTTAATAAACATCTCTCATTGTTGATGTAGCAAGTTTTGAAAGAGCATCTGCTCTCGCATTTTGCTCTCAGAGGATATGTATGATCTGATGCTTTCTTATAACAGCCAAGAGTAACTTCACAATGCTGCAATATTGGGCCAGTTGTGAATTCTGGACATCAAACTCCCCTTCCACCTAAGAGACGACTAGTTATGAATCAGTGTGAACTACTAGGTTCTGGAACTCATAGTCAATTGCTAGTCTTAATCAGGCAATGAGGGCCTCATATTCTGCAGTGTTGTTTGTTGTCAGAAACTTGAGTCGGAGCCCATACTCACGGGTAACTTTCTGCAGAGAGATCAATAAAATTCCAGCCCCAGCCCTGAAACTTCCAGAAGCTCCATTGACATACAACGTCCAGCATGAAGGAGAAGGTGAAGCACTTGGTTGAACATCAGATACCGGGATGGTGCATTCAACTATAAAATCTACTAGTTCTTGAGATTTAATATTAGACCTAGGCAAGTAGTGGATATCAAATTCTCCTAGTTCTACATATCACTTAACGAGCTTACCCGATGCTTCTGGCTTTTGCATAATACTTTTTAGTGGCAGATTTGTGTAAACCCTAATTGAATAGGTTTGGAAGTAAGAGCGTAGTTTTCTGGCATAATAAATTAAAGCCAATGTTGTCTTATCTGCTATAGGATAATGTCCCTCCATTTCAGATAAGATTTTACTAACATAGTAGATGGGGCGTTGCACAGCATATTTCTCTCGTACCAAAACTGAACTTATAGCCTAGATAAAAACAACTAAGTATAAATATAACTTTTCTCCTGATGTCGGTTTAGAAAATAGTGGCGGGGATGCCAAATACTTTCGTAGTTGTTCAAAGACTTCTTGGCATTCATCAGTCCATTGGAATACGGAGCTATGAGCACCTCTAAGTATCTTGAAGAAGGGCGAATATTTATCTCCTGAACGTGTTAGAAAATGAGATAGTGCTGCGATTCTCCCATTTAGCCTTTGGACCTCCTTGATATTCTTCGATGGCACCATATCCCTTAATGCCTTAATCTTCTTAGGATTAGCTTCAATCCCTCTGTGGGTTACCATAAACCCTAAAAACTTTCCAGAAGCAACTCCAAAGGCGTATTTAGTTGGGTTGAGTCACATATTATAATGTCTCAATAAATGGAAGCACTGTTCCAAGTCAAAGATATGTTGAGATTTTTCAAGACTTTCACCAACATATCGTCCACGTATACCTCCATAGTACGTCCAATAAGTTTTTTAAAAACCTTATTCATAAGATGCTAATACGTTGCTCTAGTATTTTTAAGCCCGAAGAGCATCACCCGATAGCAGTACAACGCATTATTTGTTTGAAAAGCTATCGCATCTTCATAAGCAAGATTCATCTTTATTTGATTATAACCAGAGTAGGCTTCCATGAAGCTCAACATCTGATGTCCAGAGGTGGTATCGACTAACTAGTCAATATGAGGAAGTGGAAAGCTATTTTTTGGGCAGGCTTTGTTGAGATCTGCGCAATCCATACACATTCTTCAAGTTCCATTCGTATTTTGTACCATGACAACATTCGCCAACCAAGTGGGATAGTGAACTTCCTGTATAAATCTGACATCCAAAAGTTTGCCCACTTCCTGCTCGATCGCTTGCTGGCGATCTGGCGCAAAGTTTTGTTTCTTCTGGACAATCGGTTTGCACATCGGATTGATTTTGAGGAAATGTACTATCACTTCGAGGTCTATTCCAGGCATATCTGCCGGACTCCATGCAAAAATATCTTGATTTTCATGTAGAAAATCTAAGAATTTTTTCTTCTCGTTGTCTGAGAGAAGTGATCCAATTCGCATAGTCTTTGAAGAATGTTCTTCAGATATATATATTGTAGTGAGGACTTCTACAGGGGAAGCTCTCTAAGGGATATCCTCACTTCGAAGATCAAAATCCACGATACTCAGGGTAACTGTTGGATGTGGTTTAACCTGCCTAAGATAGCAGGTTTGTGCTATTTGCTGATCTCCGTATATGACGCTAACTTCTACCGGGGTAAGAAACTTCATCTTAAGGTGAGGGATAGAGGTGACGATCCCAAAAATTGAATGGGGCGATCTTCCAAAGATAATGTTGTAAGCCGATTTTGACTTTGCAATAATAAACTGAATGGAGTGCGTAATCTGTTGAGGAAATTCTCCGAGTACAACTGGTAGGTTGATTATCCCCTATGCTCGTACAGGTCTGTTATCAAATCCATACAGCGAACCTGCAGGAGGTCGAAGTTTTTCTCTGGTAAGACCCATATTGAGAAAAGTTGAGTAAAAAAGAACATCTACAGAACTTCCATTATCCACAAGAATTCTTTTGACATTATAATACGGATCACCAATCCCCGCATTAATCACAAGCAAGTCTTGATGAGGGGTTTTTACTCCCTCCAAATCAGAATTTTCAAAGGTGATAGAGTTATTTATACGAGCCTTCTTTGGCATCGTGTTTTCTTCTACAGCCAAAAAGACTTGATCAGAGAGTAAGGGGCCTCCAGCGATTGTTTCAATTTCACTAACCATTATCTGGTTATTCACCGGTGGCCTCTTTTGTTGATTTTCCCCCCAGTGGGATGAGCTTCCATTCTGGTAGGTGAATCCCGAATAAACTATCGAAGATAGCCTTGGCGGACAAGTCTTTCAATCTCTTCCTTGAGTTGCATAAATGCTTCAATAGTATGGCCACGACTATGATGTAAGTGATAATACTGATCTTGGTTTCCTATGTTTGACTTCAAAGGATGCGGCCATTTACTATATCTTGATCCCGAACAACCATTAATACATTTGCTCGAGAAGTATTGAATGGGGTATACTCCTTCTCTTGTCAAGGTTCTCATCGTGGTAATGAAGACCTAGGAGGCAGATTGTTCTTCCCTTGCTTCTTCCATTGTGAGGATGAATTATCCATTCCAGGTGCACGCTTGCACTTCCCATTGATTTGCTCAAACTACTTTCTATGAGCATTTATGGCCTCATCTGTAGAGATTTATTCCTCCATACGATGGATCAGATCGGCATATGAATGAACAGTGTCGCGCATAAGTGCCGAATAGAAGGGATCAGGATGAAGGCCTCCAAGAAAGACTCCTCTGAGCAATTCAGGGTCTACTCCTGGAATCTGTCGGGCTTCAAAATTGTTGAAAATACTTCTTCAATGATTCTCCTCATTTTGATGGATCCCAGAGAGGTGGGAAGAATCCTTAGTAATTCTTCGATTGGCTACGAATTGTTCGACAAATATTTTGGCCAAATTGACGAATGAATATATCATTCCAGACGAAAGCGAATAGAACCATGTTCGAGCCTGTCCTTTAAGGGTGGCAGGAAAAACCTGACACGGGAGTGCATCCGAGGCTCGCTGAATATGCATGATGGTTCTATAGTGGTTGATATGCTCGTACAGGTCAGATTTCCCGTCATAAGACTCGATGCTATGTAGATTGAAGCCAACTGGAATGGGTTGCAGAAAAATGGCTTCAATTAAAGGTGATGACTCCTAGAAGTCCCGTTGTCGAAGTGTTTGCCTCATATCTCCTCCGGGGAACTCTTCCCGTACTAATCTCTATAGTTCATGACATAGGGCATTATGAGGGAGCACAGCAACGTGTGGTTGGGCTGAGCTTTCAGGGAGATCTGGAAGAATACGAGGTTGTCGAGTTGTGGGCGAAGGATGTGTAGAACTTGCTGTATCGACAAGCTCATTATCCTAACGTTACTGCGAATGCCTCCTTGCTCGAAAAGGAGGAATCTCTGCTTGAAGATGTTCGAGTTGAACATCTTCGGCCAGTATTGGAGCTCGAGGGAGAACTTCCTCCCGTTGTGGTAATGTTGGCAGCCGAGTTTCTCGTAGGAGTTGAAGGATCTCATTCTGAGACTCTTTCATTTTTTAGATTATCTCTTCTAGGGAAGGTCCCGAAGTTCCTTCACTGGTGGCATTTTACCCCCCAGGGTAGAAAGAGGTAGATATCGAGCGTCTATGATTTATAAACTAATTTCTGGACTAATGGGAGTTGGAGCGAGAAGCTCTAACGATATGGCTGCTGCGCCTGTTGACTATCGTAGCAATACTTGAAGTTGTGGAATACATTTCCCACAGACGGCGCCAAACTGTTGCGGACTAGAATATACACGATGGTAGAGTTAGAAAGTATTTGTCTTAGCATTGCACTGATATTCAGCACATAAACAGAAGATAAAATAACACCATGGATTTTTATGTTGAAAACATGGAAAGGGGAAAAACAACGGGGCCACGCCCAGTTGAAAAAGTTCCACTAGTGTTTGCTTGGAATACAAGAGACTGACTCATCCTTAAATTTAGGAATATCAGATTACAATAAATCTTTTCATGATTGAAAATCAGTTACAACGTCGGGCAGAGTTCCGGCGTAATTCCTAAGTTGAGCAGAATTTCGTTGTCGTTCGAAAGTCTGGTAGAATTCTGGCATCGGGCAGAATTCTGGCATCACTTGGGAAGAATTCTTGCATCACTCAGGCATCCGGCCAAATTCCGACGTCACACGGGCGTCGGGAAGAACTCCGGCGGTGGTTTAGGATGAGTTATTCCCTCGTATCCTTCCATTCTCTTCTTCTCTTCTTCTTGCTTCTAGCTTCTTGCTTGGGTCCCCTCTCCCCCTCACGAGAAATGAGGGGTCTATTTATAGATTTTCTGGAGTGACATAGCTTGTAAATAAGTGTGAGACCAGGGGCAAATAGGGAGTGGTCGAATGGACGGCCGATATTAAATCCATTGATCGTGCACCGTTCATCAGACATTTGAAGGTCTTAATGATGTTGGAATTCAACGATCTTGGACTCATTGGATTGTCTCTTTGAGCCGCTCAATTTGACAATAAGCTTGTCAAATTTGGATACTATCTGGTAACCCAAATTGTGATACAAACTTTCCAACAGTGCTTCGGGTCCTTGATTTGGACTCATTTGGGCTCGGATTGAGTTCAAGTTGGTGTCGTTGGGTTCGTATTTTTAGGACGCTCAGTTTGACAATAAGTTTGCTGAAATCTGAGTTCATAGATGATCCTGAATTTAATTTTTGAAGTTTCTAATTTGATTTTGCCTTGAGATTCGTGCCCGATCAAGATAATTTTTTAAGGATATATCAATAAAGATTATGTCATAATAATTTTTTATAAATATTATTGATATATTCTCAAAAACATTATCTTAATCGAGCACGAATCTCCAGGAATAAATTAAGTTAGATACTTCAAAATTTTAATTCGGGATCATCTGAACTCCGATTTCAGCAAACTTATTGTCGAACTGATTGTCACAGAAATACAAACCCAATGACACGAAATTTGACTCAATCTGAGCCCAAATGAAGCCAAATCAAAGACCTGAAGAGCTATTGGAAGATTCGAACCACAATTTGGGTTACCAAATGGTTTCCAAACATGAAATGCTTATAGTCGAATCAAGCATCTAGACGAGAAAAATCCAACGAGCTCGAGATCGCTGAATTCTGATATCATTAAGACCTTCGAATGTCTGGTGAACGGTCCATGATCAAGGGATTCAATATCGGTTGTCCATTCAAACCACTCTATAATTTTCTTTGATCCTCCTCCAATTTACAGGCCATGCCACTCCAGAAATCTATAAATAGCCCCTCATTTTTCTTGATAGGGGGAGGGACCAAAGCAAGGAGGAGGGCCCAAGAAAGAAGAAGAAGATAATAATAGGAGGGAAGAAACTCCTCATCGACCACTGCCGGAATTCCACCCGGCTTCCAAGTGACGCAGGAATTCCGGCCGACTTCTGCCTGACTTCTAAGTGACGCCGGAATTCTTCCCAAACTGCAAGTGACGCCGAGATTCTTCCCAAGTGATGCCAAAATTCCGCCCGACCTCCGAGTGACGTCGGAATTCCACCCGACCTCTAAGTAACGTCAGAGTTTCACTCGAACTCCAAGTAACACCGGAGTTCTCCCCGAATACCATCCGACGCCGGAGTTCTCCTCGACTACCAACTGACGTCGGACTTCTACCCAACGTCGAAACTTCACTCGTTGCCAAGTTTCTACTCGACGTCAGACTTCTGCCTGTTGTCAGACTTTTGCCGGACATCTATCCGATGCTGGATTTCTGACCGTTGATGGATTTCTACCTGACACCATCCTTTTTGTCGTCGCTAGACAATAGTCCTTCTAGCCTCCGTCGCTCGCTGACAACGGTCCTTCTGACTAATGTCGCCCGCCGACGATAGTCCTTCCGGCCTCCATCGCCCGCCAACAACAGTCCTTCCGACTTACGTTGCCCGCCCACTACAATCCTTCCGACCTCTGTCGCCCGCCGACTACAGTCATTCTGACTTACGTCGTCCACCGACTACAGTCTTTCAGACCAAACAAACACATCAATAATGATGCTATGTATTCTCACCATATAATGTACTCTCTAAGATGTACATCAAGCTAAGGCCTTCTCTCGAGGAAGGACCTCATTTGTAATCGACTACAATACTAGTGGATTCATTCATACTGAGCCAGGCCCCGTAGTTTTTACCCCTTTTCAGGGGTTTTTTACATAAAAATCTTAGTGTCTTGTAAATGTTACATACCCTCTCTCTTATCTGATTGCGTGCCGGATTTTCGTACAATGCTAAGACGTAAAACTTTATATTTCTCTACCGCCGCGAATACTCGTTGACGCAACAATTGTATATAATAATTTGAATTATATTAATCACAACATAAATCATACTATTTTTAAATATCATAATAATATGTTTCGCATTAGGATATTATCTACATTTTTTTATGATAATGTATTACACATCACACTAAGGTTTTATTTGGAATAGCTTTTTTTTTTTTTTTTTTTTTTTTTTATTTTTTTTTTTTTTTTTTTGCTTTCTAATTTAGTTTTTTTTTTTTACAAAAAATTCTAGTTCAAAAAATTTTTTATAAAAAAAAATTGCTTTTGAAAGAAACAAAAAAATTGCCTCAGATGAAGCCAAAAAGAGCACATTTGCAACAAATAAATTACTGAAATTGGTAATGATGAAAATTTAAAACTTTTTTCTAACGGTGGATGTTATTATATTATACAAAATCAAACTATCATATTTTCGTGTGGATGGACGATCAACCGGTAACTTCGAGGGTGAATCTAGTAGTGGTAAAATGATGGAATTATGGTTTTGTTTGGAATGATTTTTTTATTGTTTTTTAAAACAGAACTTTTTTTATTGCAGAATGTAAAGAAGGAATTTTTAGTGAGGAGAAGCCATAGTTTTTTAAAGAATTTTTTTTTTTTCTTTGGTCTGCCTTTTTCATTGCTTCGCACCTCAAAAAACAACAATCAAATCTAAGAATTCCTTATCATTTCATTTGAAAGAACAAAATGTTTTTTAAGTTTCATATCTTTATTTTCTTCTTTGTTTGAATTGTTCCGCATCTTTCTTCGAGTTTTTTTTTTTTTTTTTGTTACTAAAATTTTATTTTAAAAACCAATAAAAAAGTCGTTGCAAACGAAGCCTAAAAGTAGTTTTGCACCGATGGTTCGGTGATGTTGAACCACCAATTTACAGCTAGCTTCTCACTCAGACCTGGTCTAACATGTAATCCTCTTTTTGGAAAAAAAAAGAGGAGATAGATAAAAGACCCGATCCAACACAGAGTTTAATATTTTTTAGAATATTTTAGTCATTAAGATAAATTCTTATATATATCATTTATGCAAACTTCAAATCCAATACTAGTTGTCAAATCTGTCAACCAAAAGATCAAGGTGAGCTATGTACGGAGTTTAATATGTGAGCTCCAGTTTGAGCTAGAGCTCGAGCTCGAAGCTCGAAGCTCGATAAGCTCAACTTACAAGCTCGTTATCTTGTTGAGTTCGGGCATGCTCAGCCTACTTATACCTTTTGTAAAAATGGTGTCGATTCAAGCTTGATTTATCTGAATCTCAAGTAGATCTGGTTGAAATATGATTGGCTTAGATCCAATCAAATTACTTGATGGGTCAAAGTTTTTGATCTGAATCCAACTCAAATTGAATCTAATTGTTTATTTTGTTTATTATATGGATCATGTCTTTTTAAAATCAACATAAGTCATTTAGTATGAACTCAACCTGTTAAACTAAATCTGACATGTTTAACTCAAACTTGACCTATTAAGCCTGAATCTGAATAATAGTTGGATCAATTTTAGTCAATGTCAAATTTTTAGGCTAGTTTGAACCCAATAAAAATTTTAATCGGGTCAACATTTCAAACTCAAACTTGCTCCGAAATTTAATCAAGTCAATCAAAACACAAATTATAGTATGGGATTGATCAAATAACTATTTATTTTACATATTCTAATAAGTTAATAAATATAATTATCATATTAAATTGATTTATATAGTGTCATCTAATTTAGTTAACTAATATTTTCAACACTTTATCAAGATTTTTAAAATTGAATTTCTCTTATATTAAAGATCTATTTGGGACAACTTTTTGGCTGGATAATTTTTTCAACAACAAACACAAATTCTATTTAGCCACTGTTTTATGTGCTACAAATATACTTTCTACAACAGCTATAAGGTTTTGTTTGAGACAGCTTTTTTCCTACTGCTTTCTAGTTCAAAAATATTTTATTTTTGAACTAGAAAGCCGCTTTAAGAAGCAGTAAGAAAGTCATCTCAAACGAAGCCTAAAACAATTTCTCTACAACATCATTACAAAGCAATAAGAAAGTCATATCAAATAAAACCTAAATTTATATTTCAAGGCTTTAAAAGTTTCTCCCAAATAACAAAAAAAAAATTTGTTGGGCCTAATAATTAATTAATTAATGCCAAAGACTAGGGAAGGTATAGCATGTGCATATGCACTCTTTATGAGAAAGTAAGGTTGTCATACAGAAAAGAAGGTTCAGTTAATGTAGAATTTGGTCTTTTCATTTTAAGAAGTTGCGTATTGAGCAATAGATGGCCTTTATAAAAGAACTGAGGGATGGAAATCCAAAGGAGCAAAATTGCTTTCCCCCAAGGAACTCAACTACAAGTCTACAACCACAAGCAATTTGAAAGAAAGGTCAGCGAGAGAACTTAACATGAAATTCCTTTGAGGAACAAAAGATCTCTGTCCATCATATCGATCAGGAAGAAAAGCTCCTCTCTTTTTTTTTTCGAGGGGAGGACCGGATTTTTGAGCCAATAAGTCAATTTCACTCACATCACGTATGCAAACTTCAAATCTAAGGCCTCTTGATTAGTAGCAAAAATTTCAAACCAATAGATCATGATAAGTTGTTTATCAAGAACAAAAGTCTTATGACCTTATTTGGTTGAACAAGTTCCATTATGGAAATCGAATTTACTTTTGTCTCTTTGGAGACATTAGATAAAATTGGAACGAAACAACGAAGATCAGCATGACCACGGCGCAAGGATGACACGCATAAATAGTCTTGAGATGATGGTAAGCTAAATATCAAGACTAAATTTGAAAAGAAAATATTGCATTCAGAAAAAAAAATGTGAAAGTATTATGGGTGTCAATATTTGACACGACACGAAAATCTGACCCGGAAAATCCGGGTTAGACCCAACCCGATTTCAAAACAGGTGGGGTTCGGGTTCCAGAAATTGACCCGTTTGAAAAACGGGTCGGCTTCGGGTTGACCCGACGGGTTGCCGGGTCAACTCGCGAACCCGTTTAATTCAAAAAATTTAGGTTTAGGCCGCGCCTGCGCCCGCTCTGCCCGCGCAGAAAATAAATGTGAAAGTATAAAGGATTAAAAGCAAAAGTACAAGTAAAAAAGAAAAATAAAATTAGTAGTTAGAATTCTTTTATATTCGGCTATCTTGATCAAAGAGTTAAAGCTCATCCTCGCATTTTAAGTAAGCTCTTCTCTTTTACTTTTATAGATCTAACTTGTCCGTCAAATTCTTATACTCTATGTGCGAGGATTACTTCATTACGTTATCATCTTTTCTCAACAAGGGAAACTCATCTCTTTTTAAAAACTTTGTCTTTCAGGATATCAACAGCTTTTGTCACTAATTTATTCTCGACTTCTTCTTCTATTATAACTTATTCAATTCAGCAATATTAGTTTCAAAATTTTGTATGGTGGTTTATTGCTAAAATAGTTGTCTTAGGCTTTGTTTGGAATGGTTTTCTTACTGCTTTATAAAATTGTTTTTCAGTACAAAAATTTCTTGAAGGCAAAGAAAACGTAGTTGTCTAAAGCTATCCCAAATGAAGCCTTAATATTCACTTGTAATTATTCAACATAATATAATTGTGATACCAAATCGCCACATTCATTTTCATGACAGCATAAGCAAATTTGATAGCGGAGGCTTGACTTATTTTCATTTGATTAGTCAAAGAAAACATGGTAGAGCCAAGTTTGAAGGCAATTGATAAGGCTTTTCACCAAAAAAGAAAAATAAAATTAGTAGTTAGAATTCTTTTATATTCGGCTATCTTGATCAAAGAGTTAAAGCTCATCCTCGCAATTTAAGCAAGCTCTTCTCTTTTACTTTTATAGATCTAACTTGTCCGTCAAATTCTTATACTCTATGTGCGAGGATTACTTCATTACCTTATCATCTTTTCTCAACAAGGGGAACTCATCTCTTTTTAAAAACTTTATCTTGAGATTTTAAAGTCATCTTCATCTATTTGTTGAAAGTCAAAGCCCCTAACCAGCGGATCAATGTGAGCTGCGTGATACTTAGAGACTTTAAAGTCATCGAAGATAATTTCCTCGATAAGAGTTTATGAAGAAAAAATAATATATAAACTAAGTAGAAAGAAAGAAGTCCTAAAAAACTTAGAACCTGCCCATTGAAGTGAGTTTTCTACAACGAAATAATGAAAAACAGAAGGAAACGAGTCTTATAAGGTGAAAAATGAAACTTCAGATATTTGACTGAATAAATGGCTAAACATTTAAGCCAATTAATTTCATTCAAAAAAATTAGACATGCACATCCTTTTGCATATCAGGTAGTTCATTCTTTCATTAGGGAATAGAAGCAACTTTTGTTGAAATAAATCACTTCTTAGGCTTCGTTTGAGCGGCATTTTTATTGTTTTCTGAAGTAATTTTAGTGCAATTTTTTTTTTTTTTAACTAAGAAGTTTTGTACTATAAAGTTGTTTTAGAAAACAGTATGAAAGTCATCCCAAACGAAACCTTAGACTTTGTTTGGGACAGCTTTCTTACTGCTTCTTAAAGTTATTTTCTAGTAGAAAAATAAAAATATTTGTACCTAGCTAAAAGATGTTTTGATCACAAGCAATAAGAAAGACATCTCAAATAAAACCTTAGGCTTCATTTGGTTTGACTTTTTTACTACTTAATACAGCTTTTGAGTACAAAAAAATTAACTTTTATACTAAAAAGTTATTTTAAGAAGAAATAAGAAAGCAATCACAAACGAAGCCTTAGGACGACTTTTTTATTGCTTCTTAAAACAGAGTTTTAATAAAAAAAATTTATTTTTCTACTAAAACTCTTGTTAAAAAAGCAAAAAAAAAGTCGTCCCAAACTAAGCCTTAGTCAACTTCACAAAGCAAAATTAAACTTTACCTATTTTTATCTCATTCTTTGATTATTTAAGCCGACCATCTTCATGTGATTAGAAGAAAATAAAATATACGTATCTTTGAAAAGCCTTTGATTGTGGACATATGCTGAAGAAAGTGATGCTCTGTGTGATCTTCTTCCCACACATAAACAACAATATAGGATATGATGCGTGTAAAATAATTCCAAAGAAATTCATGTTGGGTAGTCCCTTATAAAGAGAGAAGCACAATCCTTTGGCAAAATCGACCAAGATAATAACATATCTTATTCTTTTGAAAGGTGTTAGGGAAAATTAGTATTAATATATTGTACAAACTATAATAATATAATTGTAGGGTTATATTATCTATAATTTTAGTTATCTCATGGGCACCTTTCCCTTCAATCAAATCCATTTCTTTTTGCTTTTCTTTATATTTTCTGTATGGTTTTCTGTCTCTCATCATGATTGTCCACCTCCGGCCACTCGTCAGTTGGAATGGCAGTAAATCACATGGTTAATCCTAGTTTTCTTGATCGTAAATCTTCATCTCGCTCTTTTCTTGAGGCCCTTTTTGAGGCTTCTTCTTTGGTGGTGTTTCCCCAGCTTAAATCCACTACTCGTTGTGGTTTATCTTCACTGTGGATTTCAGATGAGGAAGTTTTCGCTTTGGCGGCGCCGTTTGAGTTCTCCTTGATTGGTTCCTTCCCTGGCCACAGAATATCCATCGATGTCATTCGTAATTTTTTTTCAGCGTCAAGCTATTTGGAGTTGTATCTATAACTTTGTTAAATGCTAAGCATGTGCTGATTAAATTGAGCAAGAATTTAGACTATAATCATGTCTTTTCTCAACGCATTTATTTCGACAACAATTATTTTATGAAGCTATTCAAATGGTCCCCTTTTTATGTCAATGTTGAATCTCCTGTCATACCAATCTGGATTTTCTTCCCAAACTTGTGCCCCCATTTCTTCTCTCCTTGTATTCTTCATGGATTAGGGTCTTTGTTTGGAAGACCGTTAAAAACAGGCAATGCCACTATTATTGGTTCATGTTTATTTGTTGCTCGTGTTCTTGTTAAACTTGACATTATCAAACGCTATCCTTGGCATATTTGGCTTGGCCCCGATAAGTTTGGGTATGTCCAATTAATTGAAATGGAGGATTTTCTCTCTTTTTTTTTGTTCATTGTAAGTCCCTTGGTCATTCGAATTTGGAATGTTTTATTTTGTATCCTAATTGTATTGTGAATTCTGAGAATGCTACCAATGCTCTTAACACTACGGTTGATGATGAAATTCATGTTGATGATGTATTGCCTAATATTTAAACCCGTCCGATTCCTGCTACTTTTTGTCGACCGACAATTTGGGTATCAATTTAGTGGGTGGTGATGTTGATATGGGTGCAATTGATCATATTTCTTCTCATGTTTTGAATGTTGTTGATAATGTCATGCTTGAATTGGGTTTTGCTGGTGATGATATGGCGATTATGCTGGAACATGGAGAGGGGGTTTTGACTTCTGGTTTGGTTGGAGAGATAGTTGATGATTCTGATATTGTGACTATTGAGCCTCTTGTGGGTATTTTAGGAACTAAGAAGGATCCTAATATTATAGCTACTGATGTGTCTCTTGATAGGTTGGATGGAATGAATATAGGCTTTTGTGATGTTAACACGTGCGTCTTGGATAATTCTACCAGTGGTTTGGTTGTTGCTTTTGAGGAACCTTCCTTGACTTCTTCTGATCATGTGAGTGTTGTCGCCTCTTAATATGGTTTCGATGGAAAATGTTATTTTCATTGATGTTCCGATTGCTATTATATATTTCGAATGAGGAGTTGAAAACTCAATTTGCGATGAAATTGAAGGATTCCTGTGCAGATCAAAATGATTGGCTTGATGGGTCCTCATCACCTTACGTGGGTGATGGGGAAGACGTGGTTGGGACCGATGATGATTATCATGCAATGTTGAATGTTAGTCGAATTGTTGAGAAAGCCTTTTCCATTGGGGGTGGAAAACGTCGTAGACACAAATCTAAAAGGAAGTTCCATTGGGGGTGGAAAACGTCGTAGACACAAATCTAAAAGGAAGTAATCCAATTTCATGTTTTTAGGCTTTGGTTGGTTATGTTTCTTCAGCTATTACTTCTGTTTTTTGTTTCTAGTTCTGGGGCTTGGTTGGTTGTTGCGCCTTGCTTGTTTGGTGAGGTTGTTGCCGATTTGCTGCTTGGGAGTGTGGTTATTTTGTTCGTGCTGTTTCATTTCTGATGGTTGGTATTTTGGTCTGGTTGGGGTTTGATTTGAGTGGTTGCTTTGTTCGCTTGGTCTTGGGTGGTTCATTTTGGTGTTGTAGATTTGGAGGTTCTTTCTTTGGCATTGGTCCTCTCCTATTTGGTTGTGCTATGGGCTTGTTTCTGGATTTGTTGCTTTATTTGTCATGCAAGTTCATGCTTTGGTGTCTCTCTTTCTAGAGGCTGATCAAGAGGCTGAACTCTTCATGATGCATTCTTCAGTCATGTTGCTCTTGTGCTGACTGCCTGTGTTGTAGTTTTGCTTATTTTAGTTGTTCCTTTTCATTTGTTTTTATGTTGTAATAGGTAGAACCAATGGTTTTTAGGTTTTTTCTTTAAATGTTGTATTTTAGATAGCTAATGATTTTTTAAGGACATGTAATTATTCTTTTATTTAACACGTAAGCCCTTCTGTGGGTTTTATCAAAAAAATATGATGAATATTATTGTTTAGTTATATTATTTTAATAAAAAGAAAATATTTTTGCTCACATAAAAATACATTTAATCAGATTTAAAGAATTATAATAATAATATGAAAATAATGTTAAAAATTCTTAAATGATAGCTGGTTTAATCATCAATTAGCTAGATGCTTGTCTCGAACTCTTCCATTTTGAAACATATAGCATATCCTAAATCATTAGTTCGATTATTCATGGAAAATATTACAGATCATCAAAAGCCAAAAACTTTTATTTAATCCATAAATGGAAAATGTTAAGTAAGAATATTGATTGATTTGAATGCTCTTGAATTTACAGTTAGAGCAATGTTTATATATGACATCTTGAGCTGTTTTAGGCTTTGTTTGTGGCAGTTTTCTTAGGCTTCGTTTGGGACAATTTTTCTATTGCTTCTTAAAGCAGCATCTTAGTACAAAAATTTTAATTTTAGTACTAGGAAGCTGCTTTAAGAAGCAGAAAGAAAGCCGTCCCAAACGAAACCTTAGTGATTTTTAAACTACTATTTAGTATAAAAATTTGTAATTCAAAAAAATTTTATACTAACAAAATTGTTTTAAAAAGTAGTAAGAAAGCTGTCTAAAATGAAACCTTAGGTTTCGTTTAGGACAACTTTCTTATTATTTTGCTTTTCAAGCCACATCACAATTTATGTTTGGTTGCTATTTTTTCGCTGCTACTTAAAAAATTTGTATCTATAACAACTTTACAAAATAGTAAAAAATCATCCCAAACAAAATCTTAATGTTAATGCAAATTTATAGATTTGTAAGCCCATCCCGCGACAAAGTTATAAGAATATGCTTACGTAAATTTTTTTGCATCTATAAATTTTCATATTCTTCGATTAAAGAAGTTAAAACAAGTTTTGGGATTGCTTTCAATTAGCTTTTAACACCAAAAAAAAAAACAAAACAAAACGGTTTCATTCACTCAAATTAAGATTTAGTTTGGGATGGCTTTCTTATTGTTTCTTAAAATAATTTTTTAGAACTAAAATTAAAAATTTTGTACTAAAAATTGTCTGCTTAAAAAAGCTGAAAGAAAGTTATGATATCCCAAACGAAACCTAATTAATCAATTAATATTAAATTTTTTTATGTTAAAAAAATAAATAAATATGCGAGCTTATATATGTAATGATTGAGATTAAACAAATTGGGCTTTTAGTATAATGTAAAATTACTAAATTAGGGTTATTTTGTGTAGACATAATTTTATATTTCAAATTTTATGATAGGCTAAAATAAAATTATGAAAAAATAATTATTATATATATTTATTTAAATCAACTCATACATACAAGATACATCCATTCATATGTATAATATATATACATCCATCAATATAAGCCTTCGTTTGGGACAACTTCCTTATTGTTTTTTTAAACTATTTTTTAGTACAAAAATTTATAGCTCCAAATTTTTTAAAAAAAAAAAATTATTTTAAAAATTAGTAAGAAAGATGTCACAAATCAAACTTAAATGTGTGACACTATTTTTTATTATCTTGTATATTAACATTCTGCCTAACATCCTATGATCATAAAAATATAGAGATTATTTTCTAAGGGAAAATCATATTGGATCAAACGATTAATAACTCGGAATCAGCTTCCTTCTATAGATTAATTCATAATTTCATGTTAATTCTATCTCAATAATTTGACATAAAATATCTTAAGTAAATATGTTTTCTTCATCAAAATTTTGATTAATCAGCTTCCTTCTATAGAATAATCTTAACACAATTATTCCTAGACTTTCTCCTCTTCAATAGAAGAGTTATTTTAAAAAAATATGTCAAAATATTTTAATACAAATTAAATTATTATTATTATTAAATTATATATTCATCGAAATAAAAATTTGTTTTAAATGGATGGAAAATAATTAAGAATCTATTTGAGATAAATATTGGCTATAATTTTTTATGATGATGATAAAAAAAATTATTTCGGGTAAAATAATTTTGTTGAAAAAATATAAAAAAATAATTTTTTAACAAAAATAATAATAATCAAACACAAATTATAATTACAAGCTAAAAAGCAAAATAATAAAAAAAATGATAAAAAAAAAAATCCAAAGTGAATCTAAGCCGGAATCAAATCGCCTAGAGATTTAGGGTTGGTTCTTCGAAGCCCCTTTATAATTATTTTATTTTCCTTTGAAACATAAAAGTACAATTCATTAAACCTTTTGATTATTTTAATTTTTTAAAAGAGCTCGTTAATCCAGACATGCTTTATTAAAGTAACAAAGTTGTTTAGTGGAATAAAGATAATTAAAAAATGCTTCGGGTACAGTCGTTGTACGCGTGCCTGCCTTATACGATGCCCCGTACGCTTTCATTGTGCGCGTGCGCACATTAACTGTTTACTAAGCATCGTTTAATTGAATATTAAAGTGTACTCTTAAACCTAACGTGGTGGAGAGAGAGAGAGTACTTCTCCTCTACTATTCGAACCGTAGCAAGTAAAGGAATCGGCACAAAACTCAACTAAACTCCATGTGGGAATTTACATAAATGTCTCTTTAAATTATACTATTTATATATCTAATATTTAAAATTTTAATATTTCATATCTATCACTCATAAATAAGGCTGTTAAAATTGGGTCATGGTTGACTTAACTTCAACCCAACCTACTTACGGGTTAGGTATTTCAACCCATAACCGATCCGTGTAGGTTGTTGGGTTGACATGACCCGACCCATAGACACATTTTGAAGGAGGCATTGGACAGCGGACAGCGAAGGCGAACAATGTCGCAGGCAGGGTGAGGCGTCACGGCGAGCTTGTTTTGGAGGCATTGGATTGCGGACGGCGCAAGCGACGACACATGCGATTGTGAGGCAGCGACGGGACGTCACTTGATTGAGCAACTCAACAGTGGTAGGTGGGGTGACGACGTGACGCGACTCGACTTCCCACATTTTTCAAAATTGGTTAAATCGGGTTGAGTTCGAGTTTCAGGGTCAACCCGAACCCGACTGTTTCGAAATCAGGTTGGGTCTAACCCAAATTTTTCATGTCAGATTCGAGTCAGATTTTCATGTCGTGTAAAATATTGACACCCCTACTCATAGATAACTTTAATATCAAATATTGCACTCATATGTTTCATTCATACCTCTTATACCACCTTATATACTTTAATATTTTATTTCTTGCACTAATATTTGATTTGTGAGTGGCCGACATAAAATATTAAAATTTTGAGTGTTAAATATATAAATAGCATTAAAATATATATAATGTTATATATGTAAATCTTCCTATTAATAATTGGAGGGGTATCCACACATAATAATTAATCCCCTTCCCTTGGTGGCATGTATGTAAATACCCTTTATTTGATAGCTTAAACTAGCTTGTGTTATCAGAATATGAATAGTGGTGCTGCGAACAAACAATTTAATTAATAAAGAGATGCTTCCCATTGCTGACAGATAATTATTAAATTATGCATTTGATAAGATACCAATATATTTTGATTATGATAAAATATAACTAAATTTAAAAATAAATAAATAAATTCTGACATTTATGCCTATATAAAAAAATAGTTAATTTTGGCATTATTTTGAACGGTTTTTATTTTTGAAATTGTAATTCTTATTTTTTTATTAGGAGGTCAAATTTGGGATGTAATTAAGGCTTTGTCATTATTTTTTTGTTATTTTTAAGAAATTTTTATACTAAAAGTTATTGTAAAAAACAGAAAGAAAAAAGTTCCAAAAGAAGCCTAAGGTTTCATTTGGCATAGCATTCTTATTGCTTTTTTAAAGCAATTTTCAAATATAAATTTTTTTAGTTTAAAAATTTTTTGTACAAAAAATCGTTTTTGAAATTAGTAAGAAAGTTGTCTCTAGGGTTTTCAAAGTATGACTCGACCCAAACCCAACCCAGAAAATTCTTGGTTCGGGTTAACCCGTTTGTCATACGGTTGAGGTTCGAGTTTGTAATTCTGACTCATTTATAAAATCGGGTCGGGTTCGGTTTGACCCGGAACCCGAAACCAGCATGTATTGACATGTTTATAACATCACGCGTGACCTGTCCCGTCACTTGGTAACTGCATCAAGTTCGAGTTGTTAATGTCGGCCTGCCACCGTCCCTACCGCACTGCCGCTACCACCATCCTGCCCGCTCTAGCTTTTCTTGTAATGCAGGAGGCTCCTGTAGCGCTAACACAGAGCCACAAATTGTGAGAACCGTTGTGCACCTTTGCCACGAGCACGTGATTGCTACCCTTCAAGGGTTGGGTCGGGTCGAGTTAGTGTCAACCCATTTGAATCGGGGTCAACTCGGTTGGATCCGAACCCGACCCATTGACCCGTTTTGACACCTCTAGCTATCTCAAACAAAGCTTAAGTGACTATTTTACATTGGTTGAGCTTGATGAATTGCTCTTGATGTTGACTTTATAAAAATCTTATGAGTTTACATTGCAAATTGGAGCTAATTCTAACTTTACTCGTAAGCTCAAAATCGTCCTCATCGAAAAATATTAATATAAATATATTTAAATTTTATTAAAAGTCAAAGATTTAATAAATTAATTAGCGTTAATTTCAACTTCTTCATCTTTCAAAAAAATACATATCTTTCATGCATGCATGTGTTAATGAATACCTGCTCTCGATCGTGTTCGTATTCATGCATTAGTTATTGGTATTCTTAATGAGTTTTGTTAAGTTGATAGATAAGGTATCATCATGAAAAATAAAATAAAAATTAGATAGTAAAGAAAGTCAACTTATCCCCAGTTCTAAGACTACGTGCGCATCAGGAGATAAAGACATTGCTTAAGTAGTAGCTACCCGTAGAGTCAAGTACAGTCGCTCAAGCTTTAATTGCTCTTCTTTTTATAAACCAACTTGATTTCTCCATTTAGTTATATTAATTGAGAAGTTATAGCTGTGCTAGTATTTATTATGGCAAGAGCAAGTAGGGGTGTGACCGAGTCAGTTGGCTCGATAAATAGTTCATGAGTTGAGTTTGATGAGCTAACGAGTCCAATTTGAGCCAGTCTGACTTGACTTATGAGCTCACGAGCTGGCTCGATTAAAAAATATAAGATAAAATTCACTTCGAATATATTAACATTCAAGTTTTTGAGTAGAAAGTTGTTTAAAAAATATATCTCACTTTTCTTATGATAATTAGTTCTTTACTATTTTTTCTTTTAATTTTCATTCATTTTTATCATTTTATTATAATAATTGATTCAATCATAATCATTTCATCTCTTTCATAATAAACGAGCCAGCTCAAACTCGTAGAAAAAGCTTGAGTTCGAACTCGATTAATTAAAAAAGCTCAAGACCAAGCCAAGGGTGACTTGAGCCGTACTTGACTCGTTTACACCCCTGGGAGCAAGTATGCATGAATGCATGATTACTCGCTTGGAAACCTATCTAATATGTGTAATATCTTTTTTTATTAGCTTATGATATTTTTTTTCTTTCTTATTATCATAAATTATATATTGAGATTTAATTAATTTGTGTTATTATGAAAAAGGGGATAATTTGGCAAGAAATAAATTTTGTGAGGTGTGAAATATTTTGTTTTTGTATATGAGATTATGGAGTTTTTAAATCAATGTAAATGCTCAATTTTTAGGGGTGTCAAATTAGATTAACAGGAAGAATTTGAGTCTAATCCCAAATTGACTTGACCTAAACCTAGCTAACCTCATTCAGACCAGTTTATAAGTTTATTGAAATTGGAGGTCAGAAAGATCATAGTTGGGGGCTACAGAGGTCAGAGGGACCGTAGTCGGCGGGCTATGGTGGTCGAAGGGACCGTAGTTGACAAGTAATAGTACTCTGAAGGTCCATAGTGGATGGGCGACGGATGTTTGAGGAGCTGTAGTGAAGAGGCGACGGAGGTCAGAGGGACCTTATCGATTGGCGATGAAGGTCGAAGAGACTGTAGTGGGCTTGCGTTGGTGATAGGAAGAATAATTGTCAGTGGGAAAAGGAGGTTAGAGGGACCGTAGTCGGCAGGCATCGGAGGTAGGATGGCTCGTAGTCAACAAGAGACAGATGTTAGAGGGACCGTAATTAGTGGACGATAGAGGTCAAAAGAAACGTAGTCAATGGATGAAGGAGATCGGAGGGACTGTAGTTGACATGCGACAAGGTCAAAGGGACTGTATTCTGTAGGCAACAAAGGTCCGAGAAATCATAGTCGATGGGCGACGGAAGTCTAAAGGATCATAGTCGGAGGGTGACGGTCATAAGTGGAATCATAAGCAGCGGGCAATGGTCATCAAAGGGACAATAGTCGATGGGAAATGGAGGTCGGAGAGACCATAGTCGACAGGCAACAAGGTCGGAGAGACTATAGTTTGTGGGCAATGGAGGTCCGAGGGATCCTAGTCGGTAGGCAATGATGATCGAATGAACTATAGTTGGCGGGTGATAATGGTCGGAGGTAGACCCAGTGGTGGTGGCCTAACGAAGTTTCGATAGTGAGGATCGAGCAAAGTTTTGGTAGCGATGGCCGGGAGGCAAGGGTTTGTCGACAATGGTGTCAAGATGGAGCTCCGTGATTCTTCAACCCTTAGAGCTCTCTCCAATCTCCAGCCAAAATGTCCAAACTTTTGAAGGTCCAAGCTCCAGAGGTCCCCTTCATGTAGAGAGTGGATGTCTATTTATACATTTTGAGAGTGGATATCTATTTATAAGCATGCTACCTTTAGAGTTCATTTGGTCATCAAAGTAATTATTTGAACCCTCCAAATATGCTTCGGTCCTTTGATTTGGACCCATTTGTGCTCGAATTAGACCAATTTTGACATCGTTGAGTTTGTCTCAAATGAGACTTTCAATTTGATTATAAGTTTGTTAAAATTGGAGTCAGGGTCCATAATTTAATTTAACAAGTTTCTAACTTTAATATATCTGATGATTTGTGCTCAATCAAAGTGATTTTTTGTGACATAAAAAAATAATATGATATTGCTTCTACTATTTTTAGTATTTTTTTAAAATCTATAAATATTTTCTTATTACTTCAAAAAGATTGCATCAATTATTTGTGCTATGCAAAGTAAATATTATCAAACAATGATATTTAAAATGCCATTTTAAAAATTTTCATTGTTATGAAAATATTATTAAGACATTATTCAATTAAGCATGTTACATTTAAAATAAAAATCATAAATGGTTTATTATGTAAAATAAAAGATATTAATACAAGCAGTTGGGGCACATATTTTTTAAACTATGATAATTTTCTTTTGATTTCAATCTTTTTAATATTTTTGAATTACTTTTGATAAATTAAGGATATGTAACTAAAAATTTTATTTGATCAAGCATGGATTTTGATGTCATTTTCAAATCTCAAAATTACATTATTTCAACAAGAAACTAACACAATCAACATTAGGATCATTTGAATTCCATTTTCAACTAATGTATAGTTAAAATGAGTGTTTCAATGAGACAAACCTAATAATATCAAGAACAACTTAGGCTTTGTTTGGTACGACTTTCTATGTGATTTATAAAGTAACTTTTTTGTGCAAAATATTTTTGAACTAGAAAGCTACTTTAGAAAGCAGCAAGAAAGACATCCCAAGAGACAGCTTTCTTACTGCCCATAGGTATGGTTAGAAATTTCTCATGACCATTATAGGGATCAAATAATCTCTAATTTTTATGTGCTTATAGTCAAAATAAATATCTCGATAAGACAATTTCGCTCAAAATATCTCAATAATGATATCATTAAATAATGACATTCATAAATAATAAAATATAATTAATGGAGGTCAATATGAGATGTTTGATGGAGTATTTGATTTCTAATCAAAATGATCTCTCCATAAATCAACAACTAGGTTATACTTAAACATATTAGAGGCGATGGAAGAAGGCCCCAAGAAGGTTTCCAAAAGAGAGAATGTATAGTTCTAGTTACGAGCACTAAATTCCCATCCTCACGGACAAGGTTGATACTAACTATCTTTCCTAACAAGTCTATATCCATCATCATCGACAATAATGTTGGCACCAGCCATAATCATCAATAATTCTTATAGTATCCAACATTGTCTCCAATAAAGTTGTTCTTATTTTTTTCAATTAGAGTGATACTTATTAATTATAACTTGGCTGACACCAATACGGTTCACACATCGATGTTCGTCATCACTAATAATATTGACTCCCATCTATTACCGGCAAGGTTTACATACATCGAAGTTCGTCATCACTAATAAGATTGACTCTCTAATCAATTTGAAGATTAATAAAATCCATTTGGTTCAAATGTATCCATATGAGTATCGACCAAGTTTGGCCTAGAGGTTCACAAAGCTTGGATGAATAAGTTGTAGGGTTTAAGTCAAATTTGTGGCTTAAGCTTCATTTGAGATGGCTTTTTTATTGCTTTCTAAAGCAGCATTTTAGTTAAAAAAAGTTTTGAATTAAAAAAATTGTACTAAAAAGTTGCTTCATATAACAATAAGAATGTCGTCTCAAATAAAACCTTAGCCTAATCTTCGAGCCAACTTTGATATCAACCTCTCTCTCTCTATTGATAATAAGTGCCTTTTTTAAAAAATTAATGGTTTTAATACGCTTACTCGAATTAACTTCAAATTTGCTCTAAATGAATTAATTTGAGCTAAGCCAACTTGAAATCAAATCAAATCAATCCAAAAGTCAACTTTTAGTAACTTACATAAACAAAATAAACTCAAAATCAGATCTTTCTTATCCCTAATTAAGTTGATGACATGTCCATGCATTAGATTAGTGAGACTGACTGATCATTGCTCATAATTGCATCAGCCTGAAACCTAAGAGCACCACTGGCCCCTCAATTATCAGTCCTTCAATTATTTTTACCGTAATATATATATATCATTCTTTATTACTACATCAATGTTACAGATGGCTACGAATTTTTTGGATTTTATTTTTTGGCCATAAGATAGTAATTCTCTCTTCATTTAAGTTTCATTTGAGACTATTTTTTTATTATTTTCTAAAATTTCATAGAAATAATTTTTTAGTCTTCGCTTGGTATGACTTTCTTATTGCTTCTTACAGCAGCTTCTTAGTTAAAAAATTTTAATTTTTGTACTAAAAAATTGCTTTAAGAAGCAGTAAAAAAGCCTTGGCAAACGAAACCTTAATATTGTTACAAAAAGCATATTCTTAGTATAATTTTTTTTTAAATAATAAAAATAATTATAGCCAGATAAAAATTATACTTATGTTCTAAAAAGGAAAGCAATAAGAAAACTATCTCAAACAAAACCTAATTTAAATAAGTTATCTTGGTTTGTTGGTTGGGAGCTTTGGCTACAACTAATAAAACTTTGGTTCCGATCTTATGTACGTGATGTGTGTCTGTAAGTTTGACTTAGACTTTATTTGAGATGACTTTTTAATTGCTTCTTAAATGAGTTTTTTAGTAAAAAAATCTAGAAAGCTAACTTAAGAAGCAATAAAAAAGCAATCCCAAATGAGAAAAATTATTCTATGCAGATGTCCGGAGACCAATCAGAATGCACAACGTCAGTAGTACCGAGCGCAATACCAAGCTCGATACAAAGCCGCGATACCGAACTAGGATGACGTGAAGCATTATGGCTGATCTCTGGACAGCCTTCGTCGTCCGCATAAATTAATTTTGCCCCAAATGAAGCCCGACTTTCTTATTATTTAAAAAAAAAAATATTTATTATAATTCCTTTTAATGAGGAGCCTTACTTAAAGCAAATAATTTATTAAAACTTGTATTTTTGTCGGCTCTAAAAGTACCCGAGCGTTCGTGAATTCGGACATAATCAATTACGGAGACGACTGCTTTTGAGCAACTGATGGAAAGCGAGTGTCACCAAACCTATTCTCTCCTCGTGACCAATATAGGTTAGGTCCAATTAATACAATTTTTTTTTTCTTTTATTTCTCAACATCTTATCTTTCAAATCTCACTAAAGAACCGTGCAGGAGAGGCGTAAAGTCCATCCAATTTTCAATGCAAAGTAGACCATGTAAATGGGTAGATTTGTAAATTTGACTCTAAAATTAGTGGATAGTCAGTCAATCAGCCTACAATCGCATTGCATGATTATTATGTATATTAATAAAAATAAAAATTACAAACATAAATGCGTACTAAAAAAGTTATGAGATAATGATATCGGCTGTTTTTGTTGAAATTGTTGTAAAGTGAAGGGTGTAAATTAAAATAATCTATGACTCATAGCCTCATAGGTGAAGTTTTAAATACGAGCAGAATTTTAACGAAAATAAGTAAATGAGAAATAATGAATATAGTTATAATATGAGAAAAAAAATGTAAGTTCAATTTATGTTTTCCAAAAAATGCAAAATTAAATTACGTTTTTCAGAAAATATAATTTCAATTTAATTTTAAAATTTTTTTAAAAAAAATTAATTTTTTGAATTTAAATTTCCTCATATTCCCTTTTTTTCCAAATTTTGTTTTATTTTAATTATATCTTATTGTTGCATACTGGAATATTTGCGCCAATACAGAGATAAAGAGCTTAAAATCATAATTTTGAATGAAGATTTGACACACATAGATAAAGAGAAAAATCTATAAGATACGCCAAAATTTTAACGTGAAAAATTATGAAATGGAGAAGAATCATGAGGTCTTGCCTAATTGAAATGAATCAACTAGTGTTTGTTGTTTAATTACAAATGATGTCCTTCATTGGAGAGGGGAGAGTTTGTTCAATGCAGTAAATATATATCATATAAAACACTTTACATTGTTTGAGTCTTGATGAATCCAATGTCATGAGAGCTATTCTCAATATAATTGGTATTTTCATTTAGTTTGTAGAACTGTATTTGGATAATAGAGGTCGGAAGGATCGTAGTTGGTGAGTGAGGGCAACGGTCGGCGAGTGAGGGTGGTCGGACAAACCATAATTGGCAAGCGATCGAGGTCAGAGGGTTTATAGTCTGTAGGCAATAGCGATCAGAGGGATTGTAGTCGGCGGGAGACAAAGGCCAAAGGGATCGTTTTATGCGGGCGACAAAGCTCAAAGGGATTGTAGTTGGCGGACGATTGTGATATGATGAAGGCACGACGATAGCCACCGAACTGAGTTTCGATGGCGATGATCTGGTGGAGATCCAGCAGCGACGGTTTGGTGGTAAGGGTTGGAGCCAGGGTGGAGCTTGAGGATGCTTCAAGCCTCAAAGCTCTTTTGTTTCTCTAGCCTATGGTCTAAGCCTCCAAAAGTTTAAGCCCTAAAGACCCCCCTCATGTAAAGAATGAGGGTCTATTTATACATTTTGAAAATGACATGCTCCTTAAGTATGAAGAAGATATGATAATTTTGAAGTGCTCCATCATATAGCTCATTTTGATCCTCTCGATTATAGAGAATTCATTCATTATTTAATTGTCTTAATGATGGTATAATTAAGTGATCTTAAGTTCGTTGGATTTATCTCGTCGAGCCGCTAAATTTAAATATAAGCTTGCTATATTTGGATATTATTTGGTCATCCAATTAATGCTCTAAAGCTCCTCAATATAATTTAAGTCTTTGATTTGAGCCCATTTGGGCTCAGATTAGACCGATTTTGAAGTCGGTTGGTTTATCTTATTGAGACGTTGAATTTGACCATAAGTTCGTTGAAATTGGAGTTCAGATGGTCCTGAATTCAACTTTGGAATATAGGAACTTGAATATGCCTCAAGATTCGTGGTCGATCAAGGTGATTATTAATATATTTTATGGAATTATCTTTTTATTAAATATTTTAAAAATCTAATATTATAACAAAGATTTTACCCTTATTAAAATTACATATAAATTTTGCTCCTCCTGCTTATTTTCGTTAAAATTATGCTCCTATTTAAAATTTCGCCAAACAATTAACAATGATGAAAAAAATGAACAATGTGAAAGTATAAAATACTTGAACCATTTTCCAATTTTTCTTCAATCCATTGTTTGATATTAGTGTTTGCTTTTTCTTTTTCTTTTTTGACAAATCAAAATTTTAAAATATATTTATGAAGCTTTAGGTTGTTGATACATCATAAAAATTTGACTTAATTAGATCTGAATCTTAATGCATATTTGAATTAGAAACTTCCAAGATTTTATTCATGACCATTTGAACTCGTAATTCAAACATCTTATAGTCTAATAGAACATCTTGATGAGAAATCCTCAACAACATCATAATGATCTGGTTCGAGTTCGAATGTGCTTAAGTCATGCACTTCAAATATAATAGAAACTTCAGATATTAGTTGAACGACCAAATGATCTACAAATCATATATTCTTAACGTTAAAATTAGCATATCGATTAGACGAATACATCGAGCCAAAAATCCTCAATTTTTTACTTTGCTAAGGGCATCTCCAACCGAAAATCTCATTTTTCACTCCAAAATGCAGTGAAACCAAAAAGTGCAATGATTCATCTCTAATTGAATGTCATTTTGTCCCATAACCGTCGCTCTCTTCTTTCGCACCTTTCTTCCGCAAGTTCGGTAGAGACCAAAAAATGGCGCAGATGAACAGTGCTACGCCAATATTGGCGTCGCATAGTTCATCCACGATCAAATGGCGGAGGAAAAGGCGTTTGATTGCGACATTTGAGGGCCTCCATTCAGTTGTTTGCCGAACGGTTGTAGATGATCTAAGTCACTTAAGGGGAAAAAAATGGTTATACAATCAAGAGAATCAATACATGTTGTATACTAGTGTTATAAATTTTTATTATATTTACATCACATGTAACTCTAAACAATATCATCTTAGCAAGTTATCTTACCACTAGCATGCTTCAGTAGAGTCAAAGAAAAGCACCTTGACTTGATTGCTATCAGCTCTTGTGCGCAATAATTATTAATTTTCTTCAAAGAAATATCATTAACTTCTATCTGTCACCTCCAACTCATTAGTGCTAATTAAAATGACTCAATAGAGAAATTCTTCTATATTACACCAACTAAGCTCCTAAGCCCCAATCTCTTCACCAATCATATCACTGGCCTCAACTTCTGCACTTAACTAAATAAAAATAAAATTTAGACTTGTTTCTTGCTACTTCTTAAAATAACTTTTAATATAAAATAAAAATTTTTATACTATAAAGTTGATTTAAGAAACCGTAAGAAAGTGGGTACCCAGCTCGGTACCCGCACTCGGTACTGCTGGGTACCCAGTGCCTGTACAGACGGTTCTCCCATTCACTCTCCGCACAGAATAATCTCTCCCCAAACGAATTCTTAGACTTCCTTTGAAACAAATTTCTTATTATTTTTTAAAGCAAATTTTAAGAAGAAATATTTTTGAAGTTTAAAAAACAATTATCTAAAAAACTGCTTTTTAATGAGAAATTTTTTATACTAAAATCAGTTTAGAATGCATAAAAAAAATTATTCCTAATGAAATATAAGAGTTTGTGCTGCAACATCATATAATCATCTTCTTTTAAACAAGTTCGAGGCGTGATAACAAAAAAGGTGAGACCAATATGGCTTGAATGTTGGATCTGTAAAGATATTGCAAAGTCTTTCAATATACAAGAATAGTATTTTTAATAAATTCAAATAATTTATTCTGACTTTGCAATCAAAATAATATATGTAGCCGTTGACAGCCCTTTAAAATTCATGTTCTACTATAAGTTCTCTCTTTATCATTAATGACTAATTTGAACACTTAAATTCTACCCATTTATTGTAAGGGCAAATTTTCTTAATTTTTGATACTACAAATTATTTGTAGATTATGAAGACTTCGTTTGGGACAGCTTTCCTACTGCTTCTTAATGCAACTTTTCAATACTTTCTGTACTGAAAAACTGTTTTAAGAAACAATAAGAAAGTCCTCCCGAACGAAGCCTGAATCTATCTTTTTTTTTCATCACATAGCGTTTGATGATGAGTACAATTGCCCTTGCTAACTTCCTTAATTATTGTTCTATTGTGTTTCTTTATTATAAGGATAAAGCCGCTTAGGGGTTGTGATTAGCTTTCGCCCCTCTCACCCTTTGCTTGCTCCTCTAATTCCCGAAGCTCTGCGAAAATTGTGACAAGGGTGAAGAATTTATGCAAATATATCGTTGAGGGAAAGGTATCAACTAGATCAACAGTGTGTGAGGGGCCACGGCGATGAAGAAGAGGTGAAGAAGTGGTGACTTAGACTTTCTTTTGGACGGCTTTCTTATTGATTCTTAAAGAAGCTTTGGAGCATAAAAATTAAAATTTTGTACTAAAAAAATGTTTTAAAAGCAGCAAGAAAGTTGTCCCAAACAAAACCTTAATCTCACTCAGAATGGCGAATTATTATGTCCGGTCACCGGACCTCCGGACACCCAATCCAGACGCGCCACATCACCCGAATACACTGGGTTCCGATGTATTTTAGTGACGTGGTGTGTCTGAATTGGCGTCCGGACGAATCTGAACACCGGACGTAATAATTTTCCACTAAGAAGAGAGCATCAATTGGACTACACATATGAGAAGAAGAAGAAGATGATGATGAGGAGTTTATCGAGATGACTCTTTTGATAAGAAGTTAATTAGGTGCTGGCAGAAAAGATAGATGATAATATAATTAAATATAAAGAATAAATATACTCAACTTGATATTAATCAAAGTTGGTCAGAAGCAGGTTAGGGTGGAAGCTACGTGCACAGCTGCCTTCACACCAACTAGCTGATGTAATATGATGGAGGCAGCTAATAATTTAATACTGAAAAAGCTTATAAACTTCTTTTTTTAATCAAATAAATACAATTTGCATATCTCTTCAGTCATTTTAATGAACAACTATGCTATTATTCTATTATAATTTTTAATAATTATTGTTTAATCTGCTTTAATAACTAAGATTTCATCAATCTTAATGCATGCATCCAAAATGTAATGTTACTGTCTTATTGACTTCATAGCTTGTTGTGTTCATATTTATTTTATTAATGATGTGTATATATGTCATTTATATATTATCATTATTTTTTATGAAAGGTTTTATATTAGAGTATTATGAGATAAATTATATTAGAATGAGCTAAAAAGTCATTATATTTATTTTGAATATTTTGTTTTTATGAGCATGGCCACTTCATTATTCCAAACAATATTGTCTATATATATAAGATTATAATCAAGCTTCTTGCTAGTAGAATAAAAGCAATATTTCCTATGATTGTTAAGCCGGTAGAAATAACTTTTGTGTCGAGGAAGTGGCAATGTAGATAATATTTTATTAGCTTATGAAGTATATATACATAAGTTCAAAAAAAGGACTTTACTTGGGTGGATCCAATCTTTTTGTTTAGAATGGGCAAACTCAATAATATATATATAATAATTAAGTAGAGTTAAAGCTCCTTTCTTTGTTTTTATTTTAAAGGATGAAGTTATCATTGGCCCTAATCAAAAACAGCTAAAGCCAATGATTAATCAAGTTTAATATAAATGAAGTTTTAAGACTAGGTTTAACAATATCATACATCCTTCCAAGTCATCACGATCATTGGCACGTTAGCAATAAACCACCGACTCTGTTTAATGTTCTAAGTCCATAATAAGCTAACTTAGGATAAAATAAAACTTTCAAAATTAGGCAAAAATTCAGAGGAAAAAAAAAAAAGGCAAAGGAACTTATAATATCCAAAATGAAATTCAGCGGCCTGAAGCCCACATGACAAGACTGAAGGCCCAAGAGCAAATTAAGTGCGTGAAGTGAGGATGAGATATTGAGATAAGTGATCACAGTTCAATTCGGGCGAAGGAAGCAGAGGAACTTAAAGGTTACAGTAGCAAGAAAGCAAGAAAGATGAAAAACAATCCGATAGACTGAAGGCCCAAGAGCAAATTAAGTGCGTGAAGTGAGGATGAGATATTGAGATAAGTGATCACAGTTCAATTCGGGCGAAGGAAGCAGAGGAACTTAAAGGTTACAGTAGCAAGAAAGCAAGAAAGATGCACCACAATCCGATTTTGCGGCCTGAAGCTCGCATGACAAGAGCGAAGGCTGAAGGGTGAGTAGATTACATGCGTGATGGGAGTAATTTCGAGTAACCTCGTGCCTCTCGACTTCTTCTGGCTGTGTCGGTGTGTTTACTGTCGCATGCGTGAGCTTGCCAGATCATTTTCAAAGTACTCTACTTCAAAATTTTCATATTTTTCAAGAATATTTATTTAACTTATTTGAGTTATTACAATGGGTAAAGTTACAGTGAATATCAGGTAAAACAGAGGGATTGAGAGTGAGGGGGATGGTTGGATGGATTGGAGATGGGTTAGGTGGGGTGCTGATGAAGATAGGGTCAGTTGCGGAAGTAGGGGTGGTAGATGTAAGGTTTTGTTGTGAATTTAGGTTTAATGGTTGAATGATGGGTTGTTCATAAGGCTTAGGAGCTAATGAAGGATTTGTGTTGTTGTGATATCTATAATGATGACTAATACTTTGACATTTAGGATTAAAGGAAGTTTGGTCATTTGTGAAAGGATTTTTGGGGCATGAATTCACTAGGTTGAAAAAGGACCTACAACCAAAGTAAGAAACAAGTTTTTAGTCATAAAGAACATTAAAGTTTAAAATTTTTCCTGCAAAGCTGGTATGAATAGAATCTAAGTGTAAAACTCCTTCAAATTCTATTTTTTTGAGTGCTGTTAGTCCGTACAAACTGATCGACCTTAGTACGGGACGAATTGAAGAAAATTGTGAAAAATCTGTATGGTTAGTACGTACGAACTGCATGTACGAACCTGAGTTTGTCCGTACGAACCTGAGTTTTTCCGTACGAACCTGAATTCATCATGACGAATTTTGTCTCGAGGGCAAATCGTCCCGGGACGAATAGGAATCGTCCGGGACGATCTAATTTTTTATAAATATTCAATTTGAGATATTTTTGAGATATTTTGAAGAGAGAGAAAAATAGGAGAGAGAAAGAGAAGGAAAAGAAAAGAGGAAAGCTTGGTTTTGGAGGCCATGATGCGCTTTTCGTCCGACGCCGCTATTAGAATAATTGTTTATCTCGCTATAAGGAATCCAAATCCTATTTCTAATTTCGAAGATTTCATATTTTGGTATTTTTCTGCTCAGTTTTGTGTTTCTGTTATCGAAAAATGTGCATATCTTTGTATTGACGAAACTTTTACCGCGTAACTTTTGGTATGTTATAGAAATGATGATTTTGCATGATTTGAGTATTTTCTGAAAAGTTTTCACCCGGTATTTTGAATTCTGTGTGATTTTTATCGAATAGAAAATTATCCGGATGTTGAAAAATATTGCTTCAGTACGATAAAAGTGTTGAAATGTTGTTTTATTCAATTTTTGATAATTTGGTAATTTTCTGAAACTGTGTATTTTGTCCATGTTTGGAATTTATGTCGACTGTACGATATTTTGAGGATTCTTTTCATTTGAGTTAAATTGTGTTTGTTGATTTCAATGCATTAATGAGATGTATATGAGTGTGGGAATGTGAATATATGATTGAAATACTGTTATATTACTAAAAGACAAATAAAAATTGGTTGAACTGTTGGTTGAAGATTGACCAGTACAGGATGGTGGGACGACGGGCTTTCCTTTAAAAAGTGTTTGGTGTTATCCTCTATTGATCACATGATTAGTGAAGGGAGTTATAAGGAGATTACTGTGCTGACGGGCAAGGGTGACGACTCTATTTACTGAGCCAACAGATTACTAACACTGATACTAACCTTGAAAAATGTCTTAATAGCCAGTGATTGTACTTGTTAAGTAAGACTACTGTACTGGAATGCACGTGTAAAGTATTATTCTTATGATTACTTTATGATTTACCGATATTGAACTGGTTTATCGATATTGAACGGATTTATTGATTTATGTATGAATTTATTGATATCGACAGATTTATTGATATTGAATGGATTTACTCACGGATTTATGAGTTTACTGTCACTGCACGATTTCATTGATATTGCATACTATTACCGATTCTACTATTGATTCATCGATACTACTGATTCAGTGTACTTATTTTATGGCACGTGATACACCAAATACTGACTGATACATGTGATACACTAATACATGTGATACATTGAACACATGATATAGATTATGATTTTACTATATTGCTGTGATTTTAACTATTTTTAACTATATTTTGATTTGATTGTTTTATGTGATTCTATATCGATTGATATTATTGACTGGAATTGATTTCTCTTAATACTGACTGATATGATTGATCCGATGATTTCTTTATTGATTTGACGCATGTACTGATTCATTGAGCTTTATGGATTTTTCTACTGTTTACCGATTCTTCTACTGATGATTTTGGATTCTACCGATCATGCATTGATTACTGTTTATGTACTGATTTCCGTATATGCATCGATTCAATGATCATATGCAAGTGACTGATATTGATTTGACTGATTGACATGTATATTGCTTCCGTACCGTGCTTTGATTTCAGTTGTAGGTTTTGGTGACCTTCTGGGCTTTTTAAGCTCATTATATGTGGTTAATGATTTTATATACAGAGCCTCCCGCATGAAACTTCTTTCAGCCACTAGTATAGTTTCATAGTTTTTTGTTCATGTATTATTTTGTAGCATGTGCGGCTATTGTTTATGTTCTTTTGGATGCTACTTTTGGGATTGTAATTATGAAAGGTCGTAATGTGAATTATATTTTTTATATTGTATTCGTTTTCTTTAATGCAATTATCATTTCTGGATGTCGGTATTGATCTGAGTGAGAAGAAAGAATAAGAAGAAAGAAAAGTATGTCGATGAATCCTTTCACTATAGATGTATGGGACGTCACACTAAGAGAGGGGAGCCATTCTCTATATGGACACAGAGCCTTACAAACGTAAGACCAGTTTTATCACAAGTGAGTTTGTCAAATGTAAGAGGGATACTAGTATAGCTCGTGATTTTAGAGATACCAACCAGATTCCAACATGAAAGAAGCATAGCGTGAATTTTGAACCAAAGGGAAATAGAGGCAAAATAGTCCCTCTTAAGAGTAAAGAGAGGAGATCGATCATTTTTGCAACAAGAAGGGTTTATCAAGAAAAAACCATGGTTCCCCGTCCACAGCATCTCAAAATCCTTGACGAAGAAAAAATACTTAGAATTCCGATTATGCATAATCTAACAATTTTATCAATATGTTTTGCTAATACAATAGTTAATTATATTTATTTTTTCTAAAAATATTTAATTTCAGATATTACATTTATCAATTATGTTGTTTTATATTATATGACATATTGATCTCATTCTATTTTTTAAATATTAAATTTTAATTCTAAGCCCTAGAAATATTTATATGTATAATTTAAAAAAAATGCAAATGTATATTAAGCAACTGTAAATAACACAAGTTTACTGTATTTTGTTGGCAATATTTTGCTTGATGTGGATTTACCGACATTATTATTGTGTCGCCAAATTGTCAACTTTGATTAATTTAATTGCACTCTATTAGTGCTATATTTCTAAAAATTATTGTTATTCATTTTTTATTTGAAAAATAATAATGTTATTGTTTTCTTCTTCTAATTTGAAAAAAAAAATCATTTTTATCTAATTCATTTTTTATTCATCAATATTCAGTAATTGTTTCAAAAATAATTATAATCAGGATTGCTATTCTTATTATAAATACCTCTCCATTATATTTTTAATAAATAAATTATATTTGTTAATTTAAAGACACCTTTAAATAGAAGCTTTTTTTTATTGTTTTTTATAATATTATTTTAAAAAAAGAAGCATAATAAAATGATAAATTAATTAATTTTAGTTATTAACTTAAAGAAAAATTAAAATGCATTTTCATTAAAATATTCCAATCAAGCCAAAATTTCCCAGTTAATTTCAAATACTTATAAATTATATTAAATATATATGATCAACATTCAAAAGCTATTAAAATTGACCTTTTAATAATTAAAAACTTTGAATTAAAGATTTTCTTACTTTTAAAAAGTAGAAAAAGAAGAAGAAGAAGAAGATATGGTGCCATATAATGATACCTACTAATATTGTAGTTGAAGCTTAGTTTTTCTCAAATATTGTAATAGATTAATGGGTTGTTTGGCTTGAAATAAAATGGATGCAAAATAATTCCTTTTTATGGGTTTTAAAAATATTGTAATTAGGTTGGATGAAAAATAAATGTAGTGTAAAGCATTTTAATTTTTTTAAAGGTAAGATAAACTTTCTTATTTTTAAGATAAAGTAAACTTGCTCAGTTTTGAGAAAAAAATCCTTTTCACTAAAATAAGCTCTTGTGATTGCCAGCTGCCGCCCATCGCTACTGTCTATCATTGCATGCTACTATTATCTATAGTTACCCATTGTTGCCTACAACTATCAGCCACCACTGAGCACTACATTCATTTTACTTAAAAAAACATTTATTACATTTATTTATTAACACTAATCCTAGTAAACGAAAAACTTTCTTTTATACTATGTTCTTTTTACATTATAATCTTTGTTCAGCCAACAAAATAATCCTTAAAACTCATGTATTTTTACATTAAGATTTAGCTAAATATGTATAGTAAAAATGCATTGCTATTCTTAATTTTTGTTTGCCTAAAATTTATATGCAATTCAAAATTATAATTTTCACAAATTTTTGAAATAAATTATCATAAAAAATATAGAAAATATATTGAATGACAAGTCAAATCTTCTTAAGAAGTTAATTTTATTTATGTATTTTAACTATTAAAATTATTAAATATACTCTAAATATTAGTGGTGAAGTTAGAGTTTTTTTGGGTGGGGCACAAATTAATTATTTATAAATAAATTTATTTTTAACAAAAAATTTCAAAATTTTAGAGGAGGACAAAATGAATGTTTTCATAAATCTCACTATTATTATTAAATCCTCTGTCATGTTGTCCTTTAAATTCGTCCATCATGCTAATAACCGTGATTTAAAATATAGAATCAGACCTGTTGGTCCAACTTAATTCAATCGCTGAACCAACTAAAATCCAGTCTACTTCATCCTAAAAATCAGTTTTGTATTAACTAGAATGAATATTCAGAATTGCGCGTTCAACCAAACTGATCCTGGCTCTCTTGAACCGGCTAGCTCAATTCCACAAATTTTAATATATAAATAATTTAATATATTAATAATAATATAAGTATATTTAAAATTCAACAATTTAATTTAAATTAAATACTTATTTTTAAATAAAATTTTTTCAACTAAGCATTTTATATTGCTTCCATCACTCTATGTGAGTTCTTACCACAATCAAAACTTAAAAGGCAATATAAAGTATAAGAATTATCAAGATGAGTTACTTAAGTGATGTGAGACTAAATAAGTTAAAGTTTTTCTTAAGTTTGTCACATGCATTATATATTTTAAATAGATTTTTTAAATAATCTTTTATGACATGTATAAGCTTATATTTTTTAATTATAATATAAATAACTTATATTTCATTTATTAATTATGTACTATTATAATGATCTAATATTAATAATTTATAATGTAAATTTCTAATATAATTTAATATATAATTTATAGGTATAAATTATATTTAAACATAACAATTAAAATAATAATAATTTAATATTAAATTTATATGTAAGCTAATTTTTGTTAAATTTGAATTAATTAAAATTAAAATATATATATTATTAAATGTGTGAATTTATTTATTTTTTAATAATAATTTATATTGTTAAGATTATTCTATATTTAATTTTTTAACAAATAATTTTCATATTTATTACATCATTCCGGTTCAAACCCTGATCTAACATTGTACCCTAAATCCCATCTTCTTAATTCTATTCTTATCATAATTTTCACAACTTTACTAACAACATAAAAACTCAAAGTAAAATCACAAATATTTTGTGATGTGACTAAAATTGTTCATTTTTATAATTTTTGATATATATATATATATATGTAGACATTCTTTAATTTGTAAATTACGTGTATTTTTAAAATGAATATATATAGTAAATTTTGAAAAATAAAAAATATTAGTTATATAAATTAAATTTAAATTATTTATTGTGAGACAATATGTGACATAATGATTAAAAATATTAATTATCCAAAATCATGAAATCAAGGAATACATTTTATGGCTTTCAACATTAAAAGAAAAATTGAGGGATTTATATTTATACCACATAATTCTCGCATATTTATATATATCAAAATATGAATTTTGTATTTTTAGATTAAAACAAAGTTAGAATAGTAACTCTACTTCAAGCATTTATGTTTTGTTTGGAACTATTTTTCGATTGCTTCTATTTATATTTGAAAGAAAAAAATTTCACTATTTTTTTTTAAAAAAGTTAATTTTAGTAAAAAAAATTTTTTTAAAGAAATGTATTTAAAAGAATAAAATAAAAATAAAATGGTTCAAATAGATCTTTAATGAAAACCAAGCTTATGCTACAATCAATGGCTGAAGTTTTTTTCTTTGTGCTTAGCACTTTCCTCATTAAGAATCTAACAAAATTTGCTCATCTAAATAAATCTTTCACAAAATTAAGGCACTCTAATAGTACAAACATTTAAATACAAAAATATATAAGATCAGAACGAATTTACCTTTAAATAACTGCTCCGAACTTTTTTAAATATTTTAAAAATATTTATTTAGAAAATATTCCCCCTATTACAATTCCCAAATTAAGGAGAATAACGTTTATATTATTTTTTAAAATTAAAATTAAAATTAATGCTATATATAATAATAATATTGTATAATTATATTAAATTTAATATAAAATTAAATACCGTGAATTTTATCAAAATATTTTTAAGTTATTTTTTTCAATTACAAAATTTTTTTGGGCGCCGTCTCACTAATCCCATTAATTATCAAAATTTTTTGGAACTCATTATTAATTATTAAGTATCTAATGCAAATTTTAAATACTGCCGGCGCCAGCGAAAGTTGCCGTGTGGCAGTCAAATTTTATTAATGACACTTTAAGTTAATTTAATCACAATTTTACGCACATTTTTATAAAAATGCATAAATATGGAACCTAAGCTCCTGAGTAGAAGTGGAGATGAGCAGAGTCAAGTTTGAATCAGATCTAACTCGAGATCGACTTGTGAGTCAAATTTCAAGCTCGAACTCGAGTCAAGCTCAAAAGACGAGTTCGAGCCCGGTTCATGCCTATGAAAATGAGCACGTGAGTGATTTGCCGGTCAGTCGGTCCGTTAGTCCGTCTTTCATCTTCCGCATCTTGCATGCATAGATGCAACACATTCTTCTGTGCTTAATCAAGCCACTTAACGAGTAATCGAATCGAGCTATTATTTGGATCAAATTTGAGCTCCATAATCTAACAAGATTGAAATGCTGCTAGCTCGAAGTTGAAACTCAATAAACTCGGCTGGCCAGCTCAGCTAGCGTAACGGACAATATTGCCCCTACTTTATTTCTCAAATAACATCGAACCCCAACTTTTTGGTCCGACAGCCCAGCTGGTCGATAACCTAGCTCTCGACCTGCGGTCCGAGTCAGAGCACGCTTTCGTCTGGAAAACGGACACTGGTAGAATTTTTACAAAATCACAAGGGTAAAAATGTAAAATGGTGATTGAAAGTAGGGCCCCAGTCAACCCTGAACTCTTTCTCCAGTAGCCACAGATTTCAAAAGTCTAAAATACCCCTAACTGCCTATCTCGCCCGTTAATCTCCTTGTTCTTTTCGGAATGACTAGATTGCCCTTCAATCGGTCCAATTGCGTCATTAAAAACGCCATGAGTACGAAGGGCATAAAGTAATTTCAGTAGATCCACTTCTTCCCGCATGTGAAGGGTTCGTTTCACTCTTTGTCAGTCGTCGCTGTCGAAAAGATCTCGGGGAGCGATTTCTTTTGGGCTCATCTGCAGCGTCTCGTACCTGAGACGAAGCCCTAACCCTAAATTCTCGGTGCTGATTCAACCGTCTTTTCAGCCTGTTGTTTCTCCGGCGAAGTTGAGAGCTGATTAGGCAGCTGTTGGCTAACATTTGTGATTTGGTTCGACGAGCTGAAACCAGAAAGATATCAGCTTTTGCTAGTTTATATCTGCTTCCTGTATTGTTTGCTTTTTGTTGTTTCGATCCATTTGTGTGAGGGAGGTGGGAAAGAGTTCGTCGTGATCAGAAAATATTTGATGTGATAAAGGTGGAAGAAGGGGGACAAGAGGAGGGGGAATAACAGAATACTGGAAGGAAAAATTGTTTAATGACAGCGTATCTTAAAATATCAAGGTTTATTATTTAGTTGCTTCGGGAAGAGAAAGTTGTGAGAATATTTCCCTAGCTACATACACTGCACGAGAGGTGTGGCAGATATCATCAGTTGACGAGCACTTCCTCTGTTTCTTCCTCGACTCTCTCTTTCTCGTCCGTCTTCTTCTAATCGATTCCTCTGTTTTGGTCCATCGTGCTTCTCTACACTGACCAAGTTGTCTTTTTGGGGAAAAAAAATCTAATTTGTGGAAGGGGGAAAGGGGTTCTGCTTGTTTCATTGCTTCCATCTTTTGCTATTGGAGTTTGTGAGATTTCCCTTCTTTTGAGAAGCCTTTCGCCCACGCTCTGTAATCCTCGCTTTCCTATTTTATTCTATCTTTTTTCTCATCTCGCACACAGGCCAATGCGGCTGGGAACAACAAGAGTGGGGAAGAGAGGAAGGTGAACAACACATATATTAATAAATAACAGAAGAATTAGTGGGAATTGGCGTTGAGAGTTCTTGGGCCATGGGAACGGAGATGCCTGTGGCGAGGCAACGATGGTGGCAGACATGGACGGCATGGATTTTGTGGATGCTGCTGATGGTGTCTGTTTGGGTGGCAATTCATTGGTACAATCTAGAATCGACCATGAGGACGGCTGAGGAGGCCTTGGTCAATATGTGCGATGAGAGGGCGAGAATGCTTCAGGACCAGTTCGCTGTCAGTGTTAACCATGTCCACGCCCTAGCTGTTCTCATCTCCACCTTCCATTACCAGAAGAATCCGAGCGCCATGGATCAAGTTAGTTTCTTTTTCCTAGCATCTTATGGTTTCTTATTACCAAAATTAAGTCTTTATGGCTATTTCATCTTTTCGGGGATTATTTTGGGTTTTCTTGGCAATTTATTTAAAGGTTTGCAGGGGTGGTCCTACAGTTCCCTGCATAAATCATGGCAGCTGTGAAGAAGACCTTTAAATGAAAGCTCCAGTGCCAATTTGATGTTAAGATCTTCTTTTTCTCTTAGGTTTAATACGCTTGAAATGAAGCTTTGCAGTCATTAAGATGCTTATGCGGAGGTGTCATGTTTCTAGTATCTTTACCTTCCTGTATGCGTTACTTCGTCCGCTTATTATTTCCATGGAGATGTAGGAATTCTTTCGTCAACTTGCCTTCTCATTGTTTTCTTTTGCTGCTCAGTCAGATGCGGCTTACGTTTTTTTTTTTAAACATAAATTTTGTTGATTTTTCTTTTATTTATCTGCCAACTTTGGTTAATGACGATATCGTGGTGGTATTCTAATTTACAGGGATTTATATAGTAAGAACTTTAAGGACTGTTTGGTAGCAGGTTTTGAGCAGGATTTAAGCTATATTTAACTTAATGGTTGCTGAACAGTAAAAATGGCCCCTTTTTAAGCTTAAATCCCGGATTTACCAAAACCCATTTTTTATTGGATTTAACTTAAATTTGCAGGGTGCCCTCCCAGCTAAATCTCACCATAAACTATCATTCTCCTTCACATGTTGTTGGCCTGTAGATGTCTGCCCCAAAAGAGCTCTTATTATGCAGTTCCCTTCTCCTTCACACGCTGTTGTTCCTATCCATGCAATTAATTAAATATTAGTTAATCAAAAATAGTAATATTAATTTATGATTTAAAAATGATTTAATTTGTATTTTAAACATGTCAACCTTAATAAATAGCATTAATCTATTAAATATATGTTAATTTTTGGTACTTTTTATTTAATCTGACTAACAAAAGATATCATTATTTAATTAGCTTAATAAATTACTAATTAGTAATTAATTAGAATGTTATCTTGTGCTAATTAGGATTTTATTAATCTGATTATGATTTGTATAAAATATTAATTAAAATTTTTTACGCTTAATCAAACAACATAGATATAGATAAATAAATAATTCAGCCTTAATAGTTAATATTAATTAAAAATATAATTAACTTAATCAAATTTTTATTTGTGATTTAGTTTGACTAAATAGAAGTCAGTGTTTGATTAGCTTAGTAAATTATTTATTTATGATTAATTAGGATGATATTTTATGCTAATTATGATTTTATTTGTCAAACAAATGTCGATTAAGGCCATAAAAATTAACTTGAATGATTATGATGTTTGCATAAACATGTCTATATAAAGTTAAGATAATAGTAATGAGTAAAGAGTTTAATAAAAAAGAATATCCTCCATAATGTGGATTATTGTGATAATAAATATTACAAATTCTTAATTGATTAACTTTATTGATGTTTAACCAAACGAATTAGATATAGATGCATTAATTTAAAAATAATTTGGCCTTAATAATTAATATTAATTAATAAAAATATATAGCTTAATCAAATTTTTATTATTTGTTGTATAGTTTGACTAAGTAGAAGTTAGTGTTTAATTAGCTTAGTTAATTACTAATTAATGATTAATTAGGATGATATTTTCTACTAGTTATGATTTTATTTGTCAAATTAATGTTGATTTAGGCCATAAAAACTGCATCTTTACTTGAATGATAATGATGTTATATAAACATGTCTATATAAAGTTAAGATAATGGAGTAATAAGGAAAGTGTAATGAAAAAGAATATTTTCCATAATGTTATATATATTGTAATAATAAATAATACATATTCTTAATTGATATTTATTATTTGTGATAATATTAATATGATAACATAATAATTCTAATAACTCTAACTCACTTTCATATACATCCTTAAATACTAAAATAAATGCCAAAGGCTTTATTGGGTTTTAATTGGATTCAACAACTCTCATACTAAATTGTTTTTGTTTACAATTCTCACAAGATTTATTAAATCTAGATTTACAGGATTTACTAAATCCTACTTTCAGCAAACCCACCCATTAGATTAGTTCTGATTATTTTACTCTATGTGAATGCTTCAGGATACATTTGCATTTTACACTGGAATGACTGCATTTGAGCGGCCACTTCTGAGTGGTGTGGCATATGCACAGCGAGTCCTTCATTCTGATAGAGGAAATTTTGAGAGTCAACAAGGTTGGACCATCAAGACCATGAAACGGGAACCTTCACCTGAGCAAGATGAATATGCACCTGTTATTTTTTCCCAGGAAACTGTTTCATATCTTGAGGTCCTGGACATGATGTCTGGAGAGGTATGTCCTAAGAGTTGCTTTCTATTCTACTCTTCGACTTAATTATTTAGTTTTTGTTATGTTTTTTGTCTCTAATTGTCGCTTTTTTCACCGCAGGAAGATCGCGAGAATATCTTGAGGGCTAGAGCTACTGGCAAAGCTGTTCTTACAAACCCTTTTAGGTTACTGGAGTCGAATCATCTTGGTGTAGTTCTCACATTTCCCGTCTATCGAATGGGAATTCCTGCAGATGCAACCATTGAAGATCGTGTAGAAGCTACAGCTGGGTGAGATATTAAGCTTGCAAAAATTTATCCTGGAATTTTTGCCTTTGACTCTGGAGTGTGGCTAAATTTTCCTATCCAAATCAACAGCAATTGGATTGTAATGGATAGTTATCATCCTTATAGTTCATACTCAAATTCTATAAGCTATTTTGGTTCAGTTATTTGTTCTTGATGCAGAGATATTATTTTTCAGGCCTGATTTTTGTGTTTATGGTTGTGTTTTACAGATATCTTGGTGGAGCTTTTGATGTTGAGTCACTTGTGGAAAATTTGTTGAAGAAACTTGCTGGTAATCAGGATATAGTAGTAAATGTGCATGATGTTACCAATATTTCTGATCCCTTGATTATGTATGGAGCCCAAAATTCAGAAGGTTATAAACCGTTGTCTCGTGTGAGTATGCTAGATTTTGGCGATCCATTCAGAAAGCACCAAATGGTGTGCCGGTAAGTTCGGTACATTAGTCTTTCACCAAGATTATTTATGCAGAAAATGAATTATTTTTTAAATTTGGTGATTGGCAGTTATAGCCAGAAGCCTCCCATCCCATGGTCAGCAATCACCTCCCCTTCTGGTATGGTTGTGATCTTAATGTTAGTAGCCTATATATTGTATGCTGCTCAGAAGCGCTATGTTATGGTTATGGAGGATTGTCGAAAGATGGAAGAGCTTAAAGTTCAAGCTGAAGCCGCTGATGTAGCAAAGTCTCAGGTTTGAAATTTTATCTTTATGTGAGGTCATCATACCAATTTTATCTGGATCTTATGGTGTTCTGCCTTCTTTCTTGTTTGCAGTTTCTTGCAACTGTTTCTCATGAGATCAGAACACCCATGAATGGTGTCCTTGGTATGCTTCACTATTGTTAATATATCATATATTCTACTAAGGCATGCAAACCTTTTCTTAAAGAAGTGTTTTATGTTCCAGGTATGTTGGATATGCTTTTAGATACGGATTTGAATTTAACTCAAAAAGATTATGCCCAAACTGCTCAAGTGTGTGGGAAAGCATTAATAGCATTGATCAATGAGGTTCTTGATCGGGCGAAAATTGAAGCTGGCAAGTTAGAGATTGAATCCGTACCATTTGACCTACGCTCCATTCTTGACGATGTCCTCTCTTTGTTTTCTGCAAAATCGAGGGAGAAGGGAATTGAGGTTAGTAATCTACTTTACCATGGTCAACTAGAAAAACTATCTGGTAATTTCTGTTTATATATGCTTGTTGTTATATGTCCTTTTGTCCAACCTGTTTTTTATCTAGTTACTGCTTTATGCTCTATCTTTGCTGCATTTTCTTTACTCACACAATAATGCGGCGTTTTTAATATATAGCTTGCTGCATTTGTCTCGGATAATGTTCCTCAAGTCCTAACTGGTGATCCAGGGAGATTTCGGCAAATAATTACAAATCTTGTTGGAAATTCAGTAAAGGTAAGAAAACCTTTTTTGTTCATGGCTTTTTTACTTTCCTACCTCTGATCTAGAATTTGCAAGTTCATTGGGTTTTGACTTTTGGAGCTTGACTTGTTATTGGAAATTCAATTAAGCAAAAACTTAGCATTCATGCAAAGTTTGCATGGTTCATTTAGACTTCGTTTGGGACGGCTTTCTTACCGCTTCTTAAAGCATCTTTCTAATTTTTTGTACTAGAAAGCTGCTTTAAGCAGCAGTAAGAAAGCTGTCCCAAACGAAACCTTAGTTTCAAGTGCAAAGTTGTCAAATTGTTCCTTTATTTACTAATATGGCATTATTCGTTATCTGCAACAGTTTACAGATCGTGGTCACATATTCATCCAAGTTCATTTGGCTGAGCATCCTAATATGCCAATTGAGGGCATGGTGTGCCCCAGCACAAATGGAAAGGTAGATGAACTTGAGGTAATGTCCGGTGGCACAGCATTCAATACTTTAAGTGGATATAAAGCAGCTGATAATAGGAACAGCTGGGAGAATTTCAAGCTATTACTTTCAAATGAAGCATCTCTTGCTGCAGTCTCTCTGAATGGACGGCCATGCGAAAAGAATCCTGAAAGTGTTACTTTGATTGTAAGTGTAGAGGATACTGGGATAGGAATCCCATTACATGCCCAAGAACGTGTTTTCACTCCTTTCATGCAGGCCGACAGCTCAACATCCAGAAATTATGGTGGAACTGGTATTGGCTTAAGCATAAGTAAATGCCTAGTTGAACTAATGGGTGGACGAATCAATTTCATAAGCAAACCCAATGTTGGAAGTACATTTACCTTTTCTGCTGTCCTCCAACGATGTACTGTAAATGCAGGAGGTGATCCAAAGAGATCTCTATCAGAGGATTTACCTACCTGTTTCAAAGGAATCAAAGCACTTTTAGTTGATGAAAGGTCTGTCAGAAGTGCTGTGACAAAGTATCATCTCCATAGACTTGGCATTAGTGTTGAAATTGCAAAAAATACCAAGATGGCTCTTAGTACTTTAAATCGACAAAATGGTTGCTCGAGGAACGGGTAAGTTGTTTGTGTGAAAAGTGCTTTCAAATGTTTACTTGTTTTTACTATGCAATAAGCTTTGTGCGACTTCTAATACGACTTCTCTGGTATTTTATCTAGTTCTTAGCTGAGTAATGCAATATTCTCTTCTGCATATGATTATATTTTCAATGGTTTGCAATTTTTGTAGTACATCAAATACGGAAGATTTTTAATTTTTTCTTGTCCAGCTTACTTGAATTTCTTGTTTCCTTTTTGATCATGTACTCGTATTAACATAACATTATGCTCATATAGGAAATTGCCGAAGGTTTTGTTTATTGAAAAAGATTCTTGGAACAATAGTGATGTTTGCTTGCTTAACCATTTTCTTGAGCGGAAGCAAGCAGACCATATACATGAAGTGCCTAAGGTGATTCTTTTGGGAATCTCTGAATGTGATAAAGCAAAGGGTGAATCTCTTGTGGATATTGTCTTTGTAAAGCCTCTAAGAGCTAGCACAGTGGCAGTATGCCTTCAGCAAGTACTTGGAATGGATAACCAGCCGAGAAAAGAATTACCTAAGGGTGCTGTTTTCCTTCGCAGCCTCCTAACGGGGAAGAATATATTAGTGGTTGATGATAATAAGGTAAATCTTAGAGTGGCTGCCGCCGCTCTAAAAAAATACGGAGCTAAAGTTGAGTGCGCTGAAAGCGGTAAAGAAGCTCTTTCACTACTTCCATTGTCTCACGAATTCGATGCCTGTTTCATGGATGTCCAGATGCCAGAGATGGATGGGTATGAATACCTTTATTGCCCTGTTTGAAAACTTATACTTACTTGCTAATAATAAGTTTCTTTATTAGATTCTTATTCATTTTATGTAATGTGTATTAATTTGCTCTTCATATGTTATAGCAAAGAATGAACATATTTGTGTACAAATACAGTTATTAGAAACAACATTACTTATATTTATAGGTCATTAGATTAAATGGCGTTGTCTATAGTACAATCCATAAACCCTGATGTAGTGTTAAAGAGTACTAATAGAGATTGATTTTTAAGTAATGCAGATAATGAGATTCCATGTTATATTAAAATGCTTAGGTATTTGATTTACTATTTCAACTGACAAATGCAATCAAGTTTTTAGATAAAATAGTTACAAAATTTGGAATCCAAAGATTTTTTTTTTTCAAGAACTTTTCTTCTGGTAACATGAAGAGATAAATTTTCATTTGCAATTCTTATTTGTCTTTAAGCTTTCTCTGGTTGTGATTCTCAGAAAGGAATCGTGATTAAAACAATTCTTATTTGTCATTATAGGGAGTTGCGGCTAGTTGCTCAGGCTGAACTTTCCATGTGGTTGATTGTAGATTGTTGTGTAGATGAATTCTAATTTTATGAGAAGGATATCCGTTATACTGTCCTAAATCCACATTTTAGTCATAGGGATAGCTCAAAGAATTTTAGGTGAATAAATTATCTTTTTCTCAAAAAATAAATGGAATGATGATAGGAATTATGAGAAGTGTAGAAATTTGTACCTTTTCAGCAGGTACATCCCCTTTTGATCAGTAGGGAAGATAAGCCACTAGTTTTGGTATTGTATTGTCAAGGCATTTGAGGTTTTGGGTTTAGTTAAATACAGTTTAGAGGAATAGTTTGATAAATTTATTTATTGCTGGCTACTTCGTTCTTGGTTTGGTAAACTTCATTTGCATCCACTTGGTTTAGTCACTTGACGATTTAGGATTACTGAATATCATTCTTCAAAAATGGTTTTGAGTTTCTTAGTGAGGATATCTATTTATGTTTTGGCCATTAAAGAGAAGCATAATACTAAGTTAAGTGTGACAGAGATGTGGATGCTCAGGTGGATGAGTGGCTTTACTCGTAGAGATAGGATACAAAATGAGCATATACATGAAAAGGTTGAAGTAGCTCCAGTAGAAGATAAGATTAGAGAGAGTCGCCTTAGATGGTTTGGTTACATAAAGCAGAAGCCTTCCGATGACCCGTTTAGGAAAGTAGAGGTATTAGATTTGACTTATGTTAAGAAAGGTAGAGGCAGACCTAAAAAGACTTAGTTAGAAAATATTAGAAATGATCTTTTTTTTATTAGATTTAAATGATAATTTGACTTTTAATAGGACACAATGAAGAAAGAGGATTTATGTAGCCGACCCCACGTAGTGGGATAAAGGCTTGATGTTATTGTTGTTGTGGAAGTTACTTGCACAAGAAAATGATAACTTAGGCTTAAGATAATATATAATTAAGGGTAAATATCATATATCCCTCATACTTGGTCTTGCATGAGGCTATTTATTGAAAACCCTTTGCTTTGGTATGTTTGGGACTTGCTTAACTTTGGTCCTTTCATTATGTCCTATGTTGCACCGATATGGATACGACGACACGGATACGAGACGATACAGATATGAGATGTCAATTCTTAAAAATATTGGATACGGGTACAGCGCGGACATGACATTATAATTTATAAATCATACGTAAAAATTAGGAAAACAATCAAAGCATAAAATTTGAAATTACATAAAAATGAAAGTAACATCATTTATAGCCTTGTAGCTTATAATATCAAAATAAAAGTAAGCATTAAATCTCTAGTGCAACAACAAAAGCATAAACATAGATTATCTATTACGTGAATTTTCAACTATTCAATAGAAGGAATGATTTGATTAGCTTCTTCAGTGGTTTGTTTTTGAACTTCTATATCATCTTCAATAAATATCATTGCTTTTAATTCAGTCCCATCAAGTGAAAGATTAGCAATGTCTAATATTCTCATATCATCAAGAGACTCAAATCCATCTCGAAAATGAGAGAACCTCGCTCGCACTCGCGAAAATAAATATGAAGGATTTTTTTTCGGATTTTTTTTTTGTTTTTTAACGTACACTCGTATCGAATACGCGTGTCCTTTTGAAATTAAATAGTATTTTAATTGGATACGGCAAAGTCGTATCCGACATGTATTGGTGCCGTATCAGAGGCGTCTCCGTGTACGGTGTATCGGATACAACACACCTTCATAAATAAGTGTATCGGTGCAACATAGGTTATGTCACACATTGGTTCAAAAGGCAGTGCACATCGGTAATATGGGACGTGATGAAAGATATAAAAACTCATTTTGTACTTGCAAAAAAAGTTTATATACAAATAATATAAATAGAATGTATTAGAGTAAGCAATTAAGGATAAACTAAATTTTATTTCATTACTATAAATTATAATGATGGTATGTAAATGAAATAGGAACAATAATAAATGAAAACAAAAATTGAAAGAAATAACTTCAAAATTTTAAGTTTCCAAAGGAGATTCTACTATTGATAAGTTTGCTCTTGTGGTGATGGTTTAACAAGCACTCTATTAAAACTTGTTATGATCATAACAAGTGTATTTGAAAATTCAAACCCAACAAATAATTATAATATATTAAAACATAAACGACAACGCACTAGGGCATGCATCATGATTAATAAAAAGGGCACGAATAACTTTATAACAGTAGGTAATCTGGATCATCAACTCATAGATGAAATATAGCTTATATTTCAAATATAGTTTGATAATGGTCATGACAAATGTGTGTATATATATAGGTATTATCATATCTCTAAGAATATGACTCATCAATCATTCATCATTTTCAATTTGTATCAATTTACATAATCTATAATCTATTTTTATCAAGATATCCCGAATAGAGAAGGCAAAACACTGATGCGGGCAAAAATCCGGGGGATGGGGGACCCGAGGACCTCCGCCCACAAAGGACCTAAGGGAGCCACTACAGGCTCGAAATGAGACGAGCAAACTCTTATATTTCAATTCTAAAACAAACTTTAGAAATTAAAAAATAAACTGACAACAACAAATTGTAATTAACCTACTTACAAACTCGAATCGAAATTAAAGACACCCTAAACTTGCTTCAATTAGAGACGAAGGATACAGGTGTTGTGTAAACTTGCAGAGAGACGAAAGAGATTAGAAGCCCTAGAAGAAGGGTGGAAAGAGCTTGCAAGATTTCCAAAGGGGATGAGAAGAAGAAGGTGGACAAAGCTTGCAAGCTTCTCCAAGAAAATCTACAGATTTCTTTTCCAAGAATAACTTATCATTCACTTCTTAAAACAATACAGAACCCCTCATATTTATAGGTATGAAAGGGGGAATACAAAAAGACACAACATTGAATTCCTAGAAGAATCTAAGCAACACAAGCCATGAAAAAACCCATTGCTTTTCACGGAAAAATAGCCCAGCCCAGGAACCGAAGAAGCAACCACGGGAACCCAAGAGGCCGCACGGAATCGAGGCGCCAAAAGCCATGGGAAGAGCCCCCAGTTCGGAAAACAAGCAGCCACCGTGAGAACGAAGGAGCCCATGCACGGAATCAGCCACTCGTGGAAGCCAAGGAGCCATGGCATGGGAAAACAAACTTCCTTGGGATTTCAAAAGCCATTTTGGAATCCCAAGAGACAACTTAAATTAAGACATAAAAAACTATAATAAAAAGATAACTATGAACTAAAACTTAGCTAATAATGAACTAAAAATCAGCTCATAAATGAGCTAAATTTCAGCTCAAATTTGTTTGAGAAAGAAAGCTCAAGGGAAGTCAAATCCAACTTATTTTAGGTTTGAGTTGACCCCCCCCTGCCTACATCAAACACTAACCTAAGGTAATATAATGTTTTCCTATAGAGTTATCAATCTATGAGCATGTTAGCCCAACTAGCCGATATTCAAAAGAGTTTTTATGGACATGCATATTTTCAACTAGTATTATATATTCAATATGACAAATGCTAAAAATTAACTATGTTCCACCTTTTACTTATTTTTCAATGAAAGAGCTAATTTATAGCTTTTATATATAGACAGAGGTAGAGATAGAGATAGAAAGAGGGAGATAACAAAAACTAATTATTATTTATTTTTTTAGCAAAACAATAATTTTTATTCTCATATATCTTTTATAGTTTATCTAATTTTGATATAATTAAAATGATAAAGTACATAATCAGTCTATAATCCTATTAGCTCGACTAGCCAAGATTCGAAAGGGTTTTTATCGACTTATGCATATTTTCAACAAGTATTATATATTTAATATAATAAAGTATTATATATATATATATGTATATGACAATTCTTATTTGATAATAATTATAATTTGCAAAAGTAATATTTACTGCATTCAATAGGAGTTATATAGTAATAAATTTAGATAAAATTATTTCTACCACATGATGAAAATTTTTCTCGCTGTATAGCCTTAATATAACGAGAAGTGTGCAAGGGCTGCTGCATTGACGCCCGAGTCCAGTGTTAAAAATAGGCAAGGGTTTCCACATCGTGGACGAATGTGGGCAAATAAGCTAGTTCATTAAACAAGAATTAGGATATGAACATGGAATATAGGTTCCCTTATGAGCATAATGAAATTAATAAATATTATGATTCATAGGAAGATAAATATTTTGTGCATTCAGGAAACCAAATAGGTTGAAGAGAATGCTAAGGAGATTGATAGTTTATGATTTAAACTTTGGCATTCTGGTAGAAGTCGTACTAGAAATGGTGTATGTGTGATTATAGATAAAGAGTTTGAATGATAATATTATAAAAATTGATAGAATTGGAGATATAATTATTTTTTTGAAGATTATTATTAATGCTAAGATTATTAATATTATAATTGCTTATGCTCCTCAAGCAGGTTTGAATGTGTTTAAAATTAAAATTTTGGAATGACTTATAAGAATTAATACAAAAGATATCTTAAAGGAAAAGTTTTTATTGGAGGAGATTTAAATGAATATGTTGGTAGAGAAGTGAATGATTTTAAAAGCATTAATGGTGGCTATAGGTTTGGAGTGACTATTAACGGTGTTAAGATTAAGTAGTTTATGATTTTGTAATTGTTAATATCTTATTTAAAAAAAAAGATGAGCATTTCATCACTTATGAGAATGAATGTAGTAATACTCAGATTTGATTTTTTTCTTATAAAAAAATAATTTGTTTAGATTGCAAAAATTGTAAAGTTATTCTGAGTAAAAGTTTATGTTATCATTTATTAATTTTGCACTTTAAGATGAAAGGGTAAAATTAAAACAATAAAATAAAAGGGTTTTTAAATACCTAACACTTAAAATTTTTATATTTACATATCTAACACTCAAATTTTACTATTTACTCTTCTACCATCTAAAAACACTTACCCTCATCAAAAATACCACTCCGTCTCTTCAAACTATCACTCCGTCTCTTATGTCGCGTGCTCTTCCCGAAAACAACACATGGACGAACTATGCAAAGTAGAAACCCGAATAATCAGGTTTGAAACTCATCTTGGTTCCTGCATTCTTCTTCATCTTCCTCTCTTCCTCTTTGTACACATCATTCTTGAGTCCTCCTGAAGCCTTGAAAGAATTTATTTTATCTACAGCATAACAGATAAAGCCCACCTATGGACCTAGTGGAGACGATCAGATAGATTGAGGGGAGCAGAGCCTTTGAATGCAAGTTTGAAACTCACCTGTACAAGATATCTTCTATGACAAAACCGTAGATCCATCCAACCTTCATTTATGAGGAAAATTTTTTCATGAGGCAATGTAAGCCAGCAACTCAATGTTCTCTTATGAAAAGCTTAGTCACACCATTTTCGTCTCTTATGAAACTTAGTCATGACCTCATGACCTTAGCGGGTGGTAGAAAAAGCATGCAAACAGATGATTTTGCGGGAAGAGCACGGAGTTTGCGTTTCGTGGGACGGCGCGTAGACTTCTCTGCCGGCCGTCTGATAAAATGCCTTGAATGGAGTACTTCTATCATTTTCTATAATATGTTTGTGAATTATATCTGAGACAATTTCAACAGAACATAACTTATATTTGAGACAATTTATATCATTTTCCTGTTAAGCCTGCGGAATTAAGCCTTTAGATTTGGCTTTGGCAAAGGAAATCATCGGATACGGAGAGCTTTGAATCATGCTCTTCTTCTCCCTTTCGTGAACAACTCGATGAGCCGACTCGAAAGCCGACCGAGGGAGGAAGACACGGTGAAGGCAAAGCATGTGTTTCAGAAAGATAGGGTCCAGAGCGGTATTTGACGGTAGGTTACGGAGTGCTATATTTGATGGGTGTAGGGATTTTTAGGTGGTAGAAAAGTAAATAGTAATGTTTGAGTGTTGGATAAGTAAATATAGTAGTTTTAAGTGTTAGATATGTAAAAACTCCTAAAATAAAATTTTGTTCGAGGATTAGATGAGGGCATTTAAAAAACAATAATAAAAATATTTTTTAAAGTAATATTCAAGATCATAAGATTTTGTCTGTGCATGAGGAAGCTAATGTTATGTTGGAAAAAGTAGCTAGTGATATTAAAAATATTATAAATGATGTAAAAAAAATATTCTAAAGGATGTGCTTGGTTTATCAATGTGAAAAATTTCCTAATAGTAAAAATAGTTGGCGGTGGAATCAAAATTTGCAAGAAAAAATAAAAATAAGAAGTTTTATTATAAAAATTAATTTAAATGTAAAAATTTTGAAAATTGAAAAATATATAAAGAGATCTGTAAGGACTCTAAAAAAGTAATGTGTTATAAAAATTTTAGCTTTAAATGATTTATATAATAAATTAGATACTAAGGAGAGCGAATGATATATGTATAAGATAGCCAAATAAAGGGATAGGTGTTGTAAGGATTTATTTAAGTGAAGTTCATTAAAGATGAAGATTAAAAATTACTTTTATTAGAAGAGGATATTTAATAAAGGTGAATTAGATATTTTGTTAAGCTTTTCAATGAGGATTTTGAAAATACGATTGACTTTAGTGGCCTTAGCACTAAAGTTTTGAAAATTGGACTAAATCGGCAGGTTCAACCTGTTTTATTGTGAATCGGCCAAGTTATCGGTTCGGTCAATTTCAAAAATTGGATCCGCATCAAGCTGACTCAAATCGATTGAACCGTCGGTTGAACAAGAAAATCGATAAAATCAATCCGGTTTTGTATAATTGGTCATTTTTTTAAAAATATTTAATTTTAATTAATTTTCTTTTAAATAATATATTTTTATTTTATTTAAACCTTTTGAAAATTTTAAAACATTTTTATTTAATAGGGTGATGAACTCAACCATGGTATATACATGTCATCTTACATAACATGTCTTATTGTTGGTTATGTACTTTTATATTATGTAAAGACAATTATCTTAAACTCCTCCAGTTGAACAATTGAACTTTGAACCTTTTATTCTTCTTGTTCTATTTCCGATCCGATTTTCACAACCTTGCTTAGCTCACTAAATGAAAATCAAGATTTCATTTTTATCGGCATATTAGTAATACATAAGTTAGAGAGGCTTTAAAGAAAATAAAGTATGGAAAAGCTATTAAACTTGATGGTATTCTAATAAAGGTGTCAAAATGCTTAGGAGATAAAGGAATTTCTTTACTTACTAAATTTCTTTAATATTATTTTGAAGACTAAAAAAATGCTAGTTGAGTGAAGAATGAGTATGTTGATTCTTATTTTTAAGAATAAAGATGGTGCACAAAATTGTACGAATTATAAAGGAATTAAGTTAATGGGATTATAAAGGAATTAAGTTAATGTGACATACTTTAAAACTGTGGGAGAGAGTTATGGGGATAGTTACGACATGATAATAATGTTTCTCAAAATCAATTTAGATTCATGCCGGGTATGTCTACTATGGAAGTTATACATTTATTGAGAGGTTTGATGTAGAAGTATAGAGAGAATAAGGAGGGCCTATATATGATATTTATTGATTTAGAAAAAGCATATGATAAAGTTCTAATAGAGGTGCTATGGAGATTTCAAAATTAAAAATGGGTTAATAATGCTTATGTTCAAGTCATTAAGGATATGTATGTAAGAGCTGTTAATTGTATTCAAACACAAGGTGGTTTGATCAAGTATTTTCCTATTTCAGTTGGATTACATCAAGGATCAGCCTTAAGCCCATTTCATTTTGCTTTAGTTATGGATGTTCTCACTAGACATTTGCAAGAGGTTGTACCCTGTTGTATGCTTTTTACAGATGATATTCTTCTTATTGATAAGACTAGAGAGGGAGTTGAAGGTAAACTTGAATTGTGGGTGTCAACCTTAGAATCTAAAAATTTTCATTTGAGTAGATCTAAAACCGTATATATGGAGTGTAATTTTAATTGTAATAGATTTAGTGTGTGTGTGTGTGGGGAGGGGGGGTTGTAACTCTGGGCGATCAAGTCATTAAGTCTATTGTTTAGAATGATGGTAAAATAGATGATAATATTATTTGTAGAATTCAAGTTGGATGGTTGAAGTGGAGGAATGCATTGAGTTTGTTGCGTGATAGAAAAGTTCCTCTTAAACTTAAGGGAAAATTCTATAAGATGGTGGTGAGACTGGTAATGCTTTATGGCGTTGAATGCTAGCCATTAATAGAGTAGGATAATATTAAGTTAAGTGTTTTAGAGATGAGGATGCTCATGTGGATGCATGGCTTTACTCTTAGAGACGATATAAAACGATCATATACGTGAAAAGGTTGGAGTAGATCCTGTGGAAGATAAGATTAGAGAGAGTCTCCTTAGATGGTTTGGTCACATAAAACACCAGCCTTCTGATGACCCGTTTAGGAGAGTAGATGTATTAGATTTGGCTTCTGTTAAGAAAGGTAGATGTTGACCTAAAGGATTTGGTTAAAAAATATTAGAAATGACCTTCTTTATTTGATTTAAATGAGAATTCGACACTTAACCAAGATTGTGAAAATCGAACCGGACAATGAACTGGAAGGAGAGGTTCATGCGAACCATTCGAGCTAGATGACGTAATGAATAAAATTTAGATGACATAATAATCATATAATACACAATAATATCTTATGTAATTTTAAATTTAAATATATTCTATCTTTAAATTTAATTCAAATTTAACAAAAAATTTAACTTACATATAAATTTGTAAGTTTAATTTCGGATGACGTAATGAATAAAGTTTAGATGACATAATAATCATATAATAATATAATTTTTTATCAAAAAGAATAAAATTCACACAATACTATCTCTTTTACTTTATATTGCTTTTTGAGTTATGATAGAGTAATATCTCATATAAAGTGATAAAGCCTTGTGAAATGCTTAGTTTGAATTTTTAATTTAAAATTAAGTATTTTAAATTTAGAATTAAATAACAAATATTTTATTCATAATATTTTAAAATAATTTATTTAATTATTCAAATAATTCAAAATTTGAAACGGCCAGTTTAAGAGAACTGTGATCAGTTCAGCGGTTTGCCAGTTGAACCGGTAATTCTTGCCAGTTTGATGCAGAAATGATTTTTAGGATGAATTAGACTGGCCTTAAGACCGGTTCACATGTGAACCGGTCAGACTAGCCGATCCGGTTCAGTTTTTAAAAACCTACTCTTAATATAACACAATGATAAAAAAGTATTACTTTAACCGACCCCACGTAGTGGGATAAAGGTTTAATGTTGTTGTTGATGAATTCATTATGAACAATCAGTAAGATATAATAATACATGTAAAACCTTAATTTAGGTGTACGCCTCATGCTAGTGAGGTGAGCTGCTCCTCAAGGCGGGCATGAGCTAAGATGAGGCGAAAGCTTCATTAAAAAAAGCTCGAGGCTTATACCTCGAGGCATTTTTCTCTTGAATTGCACTGAGGCGGGCCTCAAGGCGAGCCTCATTTTGCGCAATTTTAAACAATGAAGTGACTAAATATATGAATCCCTAACTATGATGCATCCATTATCTAACTGCCTCATTGTAATTATGGTGAAAAGCACATCGAGGCTTACATCTCAAGCTTTCGTTATGAGGCATGAGCCTAAGTTAGGCTGAAGCGTGCTTCACCTTGTTTGCATGAGACGTGAGTACGCCTCACTCTATTTATATATATTTTTAATTAAAACTTACCTAAATTTTAAATTAAAGCCTCAAACAAATCACCCATTTATGCACCCTAAAGCCGCAATAGACCTCTAGCCTGCTTCCTCCGCTGCAGCCACAACTGTCATAGCCAACGCTGAAGATCACTTGGAAACTAGACACCACCATCACCACCTCTAAAAATTTTGGACTAATGCACTCATCTTTATGTTGATGGAAACCATTTATGAAAGAAGAAACACTACAGGAAAAATGCCCATTACACCGCCGGTTAATTACCGGCGATTACCGACGGCCACCGGCGGTGTTACGGTGGACATCCGGCGGTTTACATCGTCGGTAATACCGACGGCTCCAACCGCCGGCTATCGATGGTAAAAGAACCGGCGGTCTACCGGCGCTTGCCGGCAGTTTAAGAAACAAACGACGCCCACCTAAACCGCCGGACGACCGTCGGTAATATGACCGCCGGTCAGCCGTCGGTCAAATAATCGGCGGCGTAACGGCCGGAAAACCGCCGGTTCCAAATCCGGTTGTCACCGGCGGTATACGCCGACGGAAAATCGCCGCCAACATAAACCACTGGTAAAAAATCGCCGGTACATGTTTCCTACGCGATTTTTTCCAGCGGCTGGAAAACCGCCGTAAAGCCGCCGGTAGTCTATAAAACCGCCGGTTAATCTACCGTAACCGCTGGATTTCGGCGTTTTTCCTGTAGTGAAAATGATTGAAATAAATGAATGTAGGTTTATCGTGAAAATAAGGTAGTTTGTGATGAGTTGAAGATGAACCTAGTTGAAAATATATGAAAAAATGAGAATTTGAAGCAAGATGGAGATTCTTCTTTGTCTTAATAGCTTTTACAAAAGAACGAGTAAATGTAGAATGATAATCCCCATTAAACAAATTCCTAATAGGAGTGACCAAAGAGGATGCATCAAAATGTAGGATCATGAGAGGAGCAAATGACAAATGAGGGATAAAATCCCGACCAACAACATGATTTTAAGTCAGTCAAAGTGGAAAAGCACAACATCAGATATGATGCGAGGTGCAAAAGTTAATGAACTACAAAGGAAAATACCTTATTGAAATAATGAGGTTGTTGCACTATCGATATGATTTGGAATGCCAACAGAGTAGGCCATGAGCGCTAAGGCGAAAGACATTGATGCTAGGAAGTGATAGCCTAAGGAAAAGGAATGCAAACAAGGATGAGAAACTAGCACGATTGAAAGCCACAAATGAGGAGCAAGTGCTAGTGAGTGAGGGCCATGGAGTGCGTGAAACCCAGGCATGACGACTTGATACGAGAAGATTTCTTAGTTAACATGTAATTTATGTAAAATAGGTTTAACATACCATAAGAATGACCATAGAATGATTTTTAAATCGATCCGAATAGTTAGGCTAAAGCTAATGATGGTGATGGTTTTACTATTTAATATAATATAGATAAAAATTATTTTAGAAGAACCATACCATTTAACTACATTAAAACATAGTTTAGCGATACTAGATGCATTAAAAAATTATGATATAATATGAAATAATGCAGTTTTTGAAAATTATTTATTACTACAAAATAAAATAATATTTTTTTTCATTATTTGCAGAAAACTCCTCTGGTTTATATGGAATTTCTAAAGGTGTATATAGACTTGCCTTATGTTTATTTCTTTTAGTAGATTGACAAGTAATGCATTGTAAAACAATATGACAACATTCTTTTTTATATTTGGCCAAAAATATTTATGCTTATGCATAGTAAGTAGTAATCTTTTCCCTACCAACATGTCCAACACCATCCCTAGCATGTAGTTCTAAAATTAGAACTTTTTGCAACAATGTTAAGGGAACATTTTTCTGAAGGAAATATGAATTTTAAGGTAGGATCATTTAAAAATTTTCAACGAATTGGGACCAATGCTTAAAAATTGAAAATTATAAAAACATTTTTATTAATCCAACTTTCAATATGTTTGATTTAATCTTATTTCATGAGATTGTTGTTAATTTCATTGATTAATCTCTTTTTTACCTCCTTGTGAATCCATATCTAATCCTCAATCAAACAATTCTTTATAGCTTGTTCTTATGGTTATTTTGTATGATGAGATTGTGTCAAGCAATGATTGTGCATTCCAAAGATATCTTTTTCATTGGCGAAACTTATCTATTTACTACAATAACTAATATGTTTCTTTGTACACAAAATTTATGTTCCAATCTACTCGATTAGTATCCAATGCTAAATATGGAGCCTAATTTATCCTATCTTGGGCATATTGGATGGAATCTACATGTTTATTCTCATCAAAAGTGTCCCATCAACCAATGCTGAATGATTTTATTTATTTTCATTAGTTGGCGTATTTTATTTTATCTTGTAATTTCTAGTTTGAAACATGACTATGCAAATGGCCTAAAGAGAAGGTGCATTTACTATTTCCTTAGTTTAGGTTGGTTTATATGATTTTGGTATGATATTAGGTTGGTTTGATTCTTGGGTACCTTCAAATTTAGCCCTCATGTGAATTCTATTAGTTTGTTAAGGTGATATCGAAGGCTTAATTCATCAAGTTGAGTTATTCCATGTTGGGCAAGTTAAAATGAGAATCTAACGGCTCTCTCTCTCTCTCTCTCTCTCTCTCTCTCTCTCTTTCACTCAATAGCGAATATGCCTTAACCCAATTCTTCCAGTATTTTTAAGTTCTTTAAAGCAAGAGTTTTTTTTTTTTTTTAATTTATGCTGCTTCTTTGAGGAAGACCTTTTGGAAAAAGAAGAGATTTGAGCCTCTGATAATTTTGCATTTTAGGCTGGCACCCCATCAAAGCAATTTATTTTTTAGCCTTTCAATGCAAATAACATTGCAATTTATGCATTCACCTTCTTCTATTTACATTCGAAGAATGTAATAATGGTATATTATACTCTATTTCTTTCAGATTCGAGGCGACCCGGCAAATTCGATTGATGGAAAATGAAGCCAATGAGCTAGCCAAATTGCGACGAGTACAGTCCAATGACTCTGATATAGTGCCTTCTCAGTGGCACCTGCCAATTCTAGCCATGACGGCTGATGTCATTCAGGCAACTTATGAAGAGTGTATGAAATGTGGAATGGATGGTTATGTTTCCAAACCCTTTGATGAAGAGCAATTATATCAAGCTGTAGCCAAGTTTGTGGCCTCAAAACCTTTGCAAGGCTCTTGATTAACGGCTATATTTGAATAGCACTTCCAGCTTCAAGTTGCTCAGCCACTTCCATCCCAGATATCAAAATATGTCAATCTGGAGAAGAAGAAAAGAATCCTTATTTTCCTGCACGGCAAATTGGTCAAGAGTTTTCTCCAGTTTCTACAAGGAGAGCAGGAAGATTGGCTGGAACCAGTGTAAATTTAACGCTAGTTTGAGCAGGTGGTGCACTGTACATGTTGTGTTAGTTTATTCTTATTCTTCTTCTTCTTCCTGTTGTGCTGGTCTGGTGTATATTGTAAATTTTACTCTATTGGTAAACGTTATCCATTCTTGGGAAAGTAGATTAGTAAAATGTTGCAGGTTTTTGTGGAGCCATCAACTAGTTCTCTTAATATGAGTTTTCTTGTTTAATTACCTCCAGATTTCTTCTTCCAGTCCTTGTAAATCCTTACAATATGTTCATTTCTTAGGGTAATATACATTATAATTTGCAGAGATTACTGAGGATAGTATATTGTTGTTCTATATGTTGGAGATGATTATATTATATAGATTTTTTTTTTCTCGCTGTTAAATTTTTTTTTTCAAAAATTATAAGAAAGTCATTTCAAACGAAGCTCTATAGTTATTCGGATAGTTTTTGTATTGCTTTTAAAATGATTTTTTAGTATAATTAAAATTTTTTTGTTAGAAACAAGTAAAAAAATTATCTCAATCTATCATTTGGTAGAATGTCATCCTTCTCCCTTAATGCAATTGCTTGTTTAAGTTCTTTTAAGGGCCTTAGAATTTGATCAAGAGGAAAACTAGATAACTCTTTAAAGAGGCAATATTTTGATTATCTTCTTAAGTGTAAATATCATAATTAAATTCACTAGATGATTAAATTCACTAGGTAATGTATGAAATAATTCTATTTGATAAATTAACTTATCTAGTTGAGCATCCTTAATCTCATTAGTAGATTCACAAGTAATGATTAGCTCTTCTCAAATTTTCTTTATAGTATTAAGCATTAAATTTATCAAGAAATTATTAAGTTATAAAGAATAATGCAAGGTGTTTCCTATTTTAGTATTTTGTTCATATAACTCAAGTTTAAATTTTATTCAATCCTCAAAAGAAATTTTCTATCTTAATGCTACTAGCTTAAATAATTGATGTGAAAGTATGTGTCACATATGAGAATATAAACTTCACAAAAATTTTGATATTTCCGTTCTTCCATTAATCAAAATATATTTGAGATTTGGGTTTCATTTGGAACACCTTTTTTATTGCTTATTAAAGCAGTTTTCTAATACAAAAATTAAAATTTTTTGCACTATTTAAGAAATAATAAAAAAACTATCCCAAATGAAGCCTTAGATATCAAATGTGAGTGGAAATGACACTCAAGAGAAGGGTGAATTATGTTTTTTTGATAAATATATTTATTTTAAAAACTTAAATGCAATGATAATAACAAAATATTTATCACAACACAAAGTTTGTGGGTAAATAATTAGAAATGTGAAATGCAATACATAAAATAATGAGAAACAACACTGCAAATAGTATTATGTGGTTTGGCCTCTAACCTAGCAAATTTCCATGCTTTGGCACCACCAATTTTAGAATTTTACTACCTCAAAACTTACCACTCTAAGTCTGAATTCTCCTTCATATCTAAGAGAAATCAGATGCAAAACGTTGTTCAGAGACCAACTAGAATGCACCACGTCAATGGTACCAAGCGGTGCCGAGCAGTGGTACCGAGCACACGTGGCACATTCTGATTGGTCTCCGAACGGCGTTCGACATCCGCACATAATAATTTTTCCATATCTAGTGTGGGTGTAGAAACTATCGCTTTTTAAAATTTTTTTTCTAGTATTAAATTTTCCTAATTAAAAAAAAAATTGCACTAAAATTTATTTTAATAATGAATAAGAAAGCTATTCCAAATGAAACCTAAATTACTACAATTTGAGCATGTTTCACAAATTCTTTCTAGACTTCGAAAAAAAAATATTTGAAAATGCAAACTTTGGGCTTGAAAGTCATATATAAATCCAATTATGTAAACAATCAAAATCTTATTTACGAAAATATTTAACTGTCAGAAAAGTTGCTCAAGAGATTTGAAAAGATTATGGAGGTTTAGAAGACCTCAACTAGCCGTTGGAGAAAAGACCGCAGCAGAATAATGCAAGGTGGTTGCAAAATTTTAAGTATGCTCCATGTATTTCTCCCTTATGTACAGTGAAGGATTCACTTTTTCTTGAGCTATTTAGCCTAAAAATACTTTTTTATATATATAAGAATAATTAAAATTAAGTTTATCTAACCTGAGGCCTTTGGATTAACAGTAACAACAACAATCTTTATTTCACTATGTGGGGTCAACATCATGAATCCTTTTTCTCCATCAGTTATATTAAGAGTCAAATTCTCATTTAAGGATTCATTTAATTTGTGAATTATAAATGACATATGTTGATTTAATTTTATTTTCAAAATTTTAAAATTCATTAAGTGATCTTCGATGAAAATTTAATTATGCATGAACATACATCAAACCCTTATAATTAGTGAGGCATAAGAGACCCTTAAATGTTTTGCATTTGAATTTGAATGTAATCAGAGGTAATTAAGGGTACTACTTATATATTTAATCTATGGATTCAACCCTAAGTTACTTGATCAAATATTTTTGAACCTCATTCTCCTTAATTTCCTAAATCCAAATAGATTTTATTTGTCCAAATTAGATTTAAAAAAATTAAATAGGAATTTAAGAAATTTAGGCTATTTTTTAAATTAAATTGATACCCTAAACAAATTTTATTAAAGTGATGCTACTATGACATATGCTTTGCATGTGGCAGCCTTTGGTCACTTTTTTAACAATGGTTCCCATGATCCACGTGTGATTGATCCTAATTATCCCATCTTAGATGAAATAACCTATATCAATCCCCTGGATAACAAAGGAGATTTATAGGTTTTGATATGAATAGATCAAAGCCATCTATTCTTTTTAAATAGATTGGATGGTGATTTTGTCATCGCCTACCTTTATACAATAGAATCCATTAACATGTTTTGCCTCAAATATAGAAGTTCTGAGGGAATTTTTTGTCAAAAAGATTGAAAAGGATCAGGATAGCTAAACCTTTCAATCTAATGGTCTGATTCAACCAATTTTCACACTTTTCAAATTGTGTGAAACCATATTTCATATTAGGGAAAAATTTTGCATAACTTGATTCAACCGCTTTGATAATGAGTTATATATCCCTAAAGCTTCTCATGATTGAGAAGAACAACTTACTAAAGATAGCTTTAACTTAGGATTGCTGGATTAAAAAAAGGTGATTTCACCAAGTGGAGATCTTAGAGTTAGGACCAAAATTAAAGATGAGGATTGACTTGAGATAAAATATAAAACTTTGGTGATGGAGAAGAGATCAAGTTGTGAAACTAATTTCCATCGAAGAGAGATGTATTTATAGGTCGATGCATGAGCTCCACCTACTCATCCTAGTGGCATCTTTGTAAATTAAAGGTTGATGGCATTAAGGGAAATCCAATAGAGTGTTGCCATGTGTCCCAATACATTTTAAGGCATTTGGACAACTAGCTTTTTTGTTAAGCTGAACTGACCTTACCACCTTGCTCATATATGGAAATCAGCCACCTTAGGTGACTGCAGATGGTAAAGAATCACTCGAGAGTGTTGGAAACAACTAAACAAGGTAGGGCAATGGGTGCACCTAACTTTTGAGGTTTATTTGTGCATAGGATTAGGTTCACATAGGTTCATTCCTTAGGTTAGGGTTAAGCTAGCTTTGAAAGATAAATTAAGGTCTTAACAAGTTATATGCAAAGTTTGATAAAGTTGTGGCTTGAATTGATTGGGTTTTAAATTAAAAAAACTCATAGTAGGTTAATTGGTCCATTTGGTCAAATTAGGTTTGACCATAATCAAGGAAGCTTGGCCATCTATCAATCATAAATCCAACATATCTTAAAATAGGTTCAGACCATTTGGATTCAATGCCAAGGTCATTGGATTTGAACTAGTGAATAAGATTTAGAATTATATAAAGGGATAGTTTTGGCTAAACTTACCTTAACCAAGGATCAAACAAGTTAACCAGATGTCCTTGGCCCATGGGATGGTTGGGATCTGAAAATAACATGAAGGTTCCAAGGGTAGACCCTAATGTCATGGACCATCTAGGATAGGTGTCATAGAACTTAAGGTATATTAATCTTTTTAGATTTTTTAAGATTTTAAATTTGATTTAAGATTGACATGAAGTTGACTTAATAGAGTTCACTACCTATCTAGGGGTCATAGGAAGTGCCCTAAAGTTCTTAGGCATCATCTAAATAAATCTAGGGTTAACTACAACATGGATGGTCCAATTAAACCCAAAGACCTACCTAGGGGTTCCATTAGATTTTTATTTTTAAATGGCCTCAACCTAGGTTTAGGATACTTTTAATAAACTTGGGAAGGTCTTGGGTGGACCTATAAGGTTCCTAGGCATCACCTAAGCCAAGTTAGGGTTAACATAGCTTATGGGTCACAAGGGTAGGTCCAACATAGGGTATTTAAGACCTTAAGGTTTTGAGTTTTTTAATAGCTAGTTAATATTAAGTAAAGAAGAATCCATCTATGAGGAACCTATAAAGAAAGACCTATAGTAAGGAAAGAATCCTATGTACTAAGGCTAAGCACCTAAAATTTTTTTCTACCTTATTTAAAAAATAAGGTCAACATCATAGTGGGGTGACAATGGTTAAGATGTCATAATCTAGTGACAGTGATTCAAAGATCATAGTCAAGTGACAATGATCAGGAAATCATAATAGGGTGTTGGTGGTTAGAGGGTCATAGTCAAGAGATCGAGGTTGGAGGCTCGAAGTCAGTTAATAGTTGTCTGAGGATCTTAGTCGGGTTATAGTGGTTGAAGAGTTGTAATCATGGAATAATGGTTGAAGTGTCATAATTAGGTGGTGGTGTTCGAAGAATTGTGGTTGGATGATGGTAGTTTGAATAATATATTAGGTGATGATGATCGAAGAACTATAGTCGTGCAACAATGGTTGGAGGACAATAGTAGGATAATGGTGGTAGGATGATTGTAGTTAAACGATGGTGGTCAATGGACTGTAGTGAAGCATTAATGGTCAAAGAATTATAGTTGAACTAACATGGCTAAATGAATATAGTCAAGTATGGAGGTTGGAGAGTCATATTTGACAATTAGGGTTTACAAATTATGTTGGATGATGGTTGTTGGAGGATTGTAATCATTGGTCAAAGGGCAACTAACCAAAGTTCACGGTCAAGTGGCTCTAAATACCATAGCTGAGCAAAAGTCTAACTATAATGGTTGAACAAGGATGGTTAGAATATAATAGTCTAACAATGATGGTCTATTGGTGTAGTCCATCAGTGGGGTGGTGCTTAGATTACGATGGTCCGATGGCGTTGGTGTAATGTTTAATCTCTAATTTCAAGTCAAGGTTCAAGGTCAAGCTATATCTCAGTCCCTCGCTTCATATAGAGAGTGGGGTTTTATTTCTAGTCTTTAGAGTGGCACTCTCTCTTCACAAATATGGTTGAAATACGAAACAATCCATCTAACAACCCGCATTTGTGTCCTTGATCATAGACCCTTATTTCAACACTGTGCCTTAATCATATCAAAATTAAGAGATTTTAGGCTCATTAAATTTGTCCTATCGAGATATTCGATTTAACTATAATCATATAATATTTTGAGGTCATTTGTTAACCTAATTCAAAAGTTTCTAATTACATTTTAAATGCTTGATTTGTCCCATTTAAAGTCAAATCAAATCCCTTTTAATGTTGACAAATTCATTATACCAGGACATTCAATTTAACCATAACTTGTTAAATCAAAATTAAGATGATTCTTAATATAAATTTAAAATTTTGTCATTTACTATTATTTGAGATTTATATATGATTAAATAAAATTTTAGTATAAATGATTTTAATGTTAAAAAATAAATATAGATCAAATTTTTAAGGGAGCTAAACTTGTAAATTTAAATAAATTTTCGGAGTTAAAAATATTTTTATTTATTTTATCATTTAAAATTGAAATTTTTTTTTTATGTAGCTGAATAAAATTTTCTAAATTTCTAACATAATCAATTTATGTTCAGGCCTCAAAATATAATCGAAAGAGCTAACACTTTACATGCGCTCCGATTGTTCTTAGGGCATCTCCAACCGAAAACTTCATTTTTCACGGCAAAGTAACGCAAAACTCCAAAATCGCGCGGTGATGCTCCAATCGAACGTCATTTTAGGTGTTTTTGAGAAGGTAACGATCGCCCTCCCTTTCGCGCGTTTTTCCGGTTGAGAGCAAAAAATGGCGTGAGTGAACAGTGCACTATTCATCCGCGATCAAATGACGTAAAAAATGGCGATCCGTTGGAGCAAAACAAGAACGGCAAACAAGTGTTTGCCGTTCGGTTGGAGATGCCCTTATCACGGCATAATTGAGCTCGTCCACAGCTTTCATCATTAATTTGGCTTATTGCATCAATATGCATGTATTAAATCATTTCATAAATACCATTTTTAAATCACTTAATAAATTTATTAATAATATTAATAACAAAATAATAATAACTTTATAATAAAAAAAATTATATTTATAATCATCTCACAATATATATATTATCCTATAAAGATTTATTTGTCTCTATTTTTTTCATCTACAACAAACGATACGATCATTAACTAATGTAAAAAATAAAAATTGCAAATACCAAGCTCCAGAAATCATAAAACCAATGCCAAAATTCAGCTAAAACAGATTTCCAAATGTTTGAACCAAAACAAACTGTCCTAAAAGTTGGAAATCTCGACAAAACATGAAATCCCATCAAGCAGATGAACAGAAAGTTTTGCGCAAAAGTCCCCCTCTGCTCAGAAAAGCAAGGTAAAGAGACCTTCATTTTTTCCAAACAGTCTGGATGTAGAGTAATGTCCATTCTTCGGGACAGTATATACACAAATTGCCACTTCCAAGTACTTCCAAAGAAGCAACTGAGACAATTAGGGAAGAACAGAAGAAGGAAAAAAGAACCATAACAGAATCCATCTTCCCAGGATAAACTATTAAACTCAAGTTGCATCTCCCAAGAGAAGGATCCAAGTTAGATAAAAAGGGCAAAACAGTTCTGAGAAAAACCAAAAAAAATCACCAATACATCCAATGCATAAACTAACCTGTGAGATAGCTCAGGCCTGAAAGCAACTCAACCATCAGAATCTCTGCCATCAACATAAAGTCCACCATAAGCTCCAGATCTCACAGACTGCAAGGTTTACTTTTATGTAGCTAAAATCAGACCGTTATGGCATTTAGAGCAATCTGCAACTCACCCTCCAATGTCATAAGCACCGTTCACACGAACTGAAGCACCGCGCTGAGGCCTATAGAAATGACCAGCTCGCCTAGAGTGGTTGCGACCTTGCATGCCATATCTTGATCCAGATGAAACCCTGTGAGCTTCTGATGGTTCTTCAGAGGGACTGAAGTTCTCATGAAATATGTCACCATCTTTATTGTAACCGGTCTGGTACTCAAAATGCTGTTCAGCATTCCTCGTCAAGTGAGCTTTTTTACTGCCTCCATACATAGCATCTCCCCCTCTAGGAAAATGACCACGATTTTGTCCGCGTCGAGGCACACCAAGATAGTCTTGGTGAATGTTAGCGTTTGCAGAAGCTGATTCAGTAGGGGCGGTCAAATCAGAGTCTATGAACTGATTTTGATCTTTTGAAGGCTGGTACATTACCTTTCTTTCCTTGGCACCCTCCTGATTTTTCAGCTCATTTGGTATTGCCTTTATTTCTCTATAGGCCTCATGATGTTTCATGTCATCTACTTCAATCATGTTTCTCTGAACAACAGAACCACTGTCGTCAAGATTTTTCTCTATGGTTCGTGAAGGCATCATCTTCTCAGCAGCTTTCTGCCCTCCACTGCCTTTATAACCATGCACATACTGCTGGGAATGAACCTGAGATTTAGGTTGCCAATGAGACTTCACATGACCAGAAGAAGCATTCTGGCTTTCATTTCTTGAATGATTCCTCTCACCAGAGTCAGCTGGAGCTGCAGACTGCATTTCTTTTTTGTTAGGCACTTCACCCTGTAAGACTTTGCTATGAGGAGTACAGCTGCTTCCATCAACCCTGACTTCTTTAAATTGCTGTCTTCTCTGTCTGGTCATCCCGTGATCTTCAACAATGCCTATAGACTCACCCTGCAGATTATTACCACCTTCAACATGCACATCATCACCAGGCCTTGAATGGTGGAGCTCAGATGTCTTCTCAAGAAATTTAGAAGATCCAGAGGATAGACTACCTTCTAGTACACACTGTTCAAGTGATGGAGACTCGCCAGAATTTCTTTGACGCCATGACGGTTGTGTCTTGCCATGCCTGCTTTGCTTAGTATCTTCTGTATTCATAGAATTCAATGCAGGTTTTGCAACCGTAGAGCTAACATCTCTGCCAGTTACAGCACTTGCTGAAGCCAATTCACGCTTCCCCATCTTATCAGCAGAAGATGATGGAGCTATTGAGGGAGATGACTGCTGGGAGTCTTTTGCAATGGGTTTAGGAACATATCTCTCTATCTCTGCCCTTCTAGCTTTTGCGCCATTATGCATGTCTTGTGCATTCTTCCCATCTGGAAGATTTGTTACTTCATTTGCACTGCTCTTGTGAACTTCAGATGATCCATCCTTGCTTACCATCTTTACAGGCGCCCAGACCACAGTTTCGCTACCTTGATACTTCGCATTTGCTTTATCAGATTGCAAGTTCCTCGCTGAGTTCCTATGAGGTTGATGTTTCCAGTTGCTTGCCCTCTCGGTAGTTATTTTGGTTGGTTCAGGCCCAGCTTGATTAGGTTCAACCATTAAATCAATGGAATCCTGACCTCTCATGATTTCATTCGAATTATTTTCTGCAACTGACAGAGGTTCCAACAATTTGGGTGAGTGCTTGATTTCATCACTATCCACATCAAATTTTCCCGAGTAGCCTTCAAGATGCGTTGAGTTTAATTGAGTATCACTCAACTTATTCTTATACTTGGGACCACGATTATTCTTACTAACCTGAACAGGGGGATCACTGCTTTGAATTTCAAGACCGTCTGATGCCTCTTCAATGACCATGGAAGCACATTTTGTGTTCCCACTACTCTCAGAATTGGTAAACTTCTCAGACTGGTTACGCTCATCTGTAAAATTTCGTCTTCTTCTGTTCCATGCTTGTTTACGTTTTGAAACGATACTGTCCTGCAAATCTGAGGCAGATCTTGCTGTAATAATTTCTGGAGTACCCTCTTGACACAATTGCCTTGACTGCTCACCTATGGACACATGAGCTTTGACAGAGTCTGAAGTCCCAGTAGGCTGAGTAAATGATAAATAAGCTGGATCTCTGAGCTTAATAATGTTGCCGTCATTAGGATGCTTTTTCACTTGAGAATCACACAAAGAGCCACCATGGAGAGTTTGGCTAACAGCATTAGATTTCACATCCTTACCAGATGTAGTGTCAGGCTTAATTGGGTTGTCATTGCACAGTGGTTGATCATGTCTTGAATTATGCTTTGAATTTGCTGATACTCGCTTGTTCAATTCAGATAATTTAACCAGAGCTTTTGCCTTCTGCTCAGCTGTTCGCTCCTCCTCTTCCTTCTGGAGTTCTATGGCACGCTGCATTGCCGGTTCTTTTAGCTTAGAATGCTGCTGCAAACAAAAAGAAAGTAATAAGCATTGGATCTGAGCAATTACACAAAAGTGCACAATAAATCATTTGGCAGAACATCGCATACTAGCAGTATGATATGTTTCAAATTGACATCAGGATTTTCAACATGAAATTAGTGGCTGGCATTTCCTCATATCTTCCAAATATATCAGAGAAACTACATTTCCAAAAACAAAATGCAGAAGATAACACGTAACAAAAGAGCATTCTAATTGACAGATAAAGCCGTCGAAAATTTTCAAAACTTCAGTAAATGTTTCGAATAGCAACTTTCCAAATAAAGCAAGATGTACCTAGTGCAAGGAGTTCACAGAAATCCAAGATCTTGGGGTGAGTTGATGAATGCACAAAGAGATTGTCTCTATGACTCAAAACTTAATTACACTGGAAGCAACTTAACCATTGCTCCACACCACCCTAAAAAATAACAATTTTCTAAATCCCTCAGCCTGCTTAACAAATCTCAAGGAAGATGTATTCCCAAAGCAGCAATGCATAGAAAGAGCCAAAGCAAAAAAGCAATCCACATATTGCAACTACACATTTCAATAAAAAGTATACAAAAAAGCAACTATTCTACAAAGAACTAGTGAAAATAATGGATCAATATTGTATAATCATTAAATTAAATATTCCTTCAAATAGCAGCACTAGATAACTGACAAATAAAAAACCTACACGATTCTTGAAACTAGACCTTAAACAACTATCTCGCAAATTAATTACAGTTTTTGTATTTATGAGGAAGTATTTATTTAGAAAACATGCCTAAATATTAAGCACTTCAAACGAACAGTATTATAAAGTTAAACATCCCAAACAATAAAACTAAAGTCTCTGTAACCAGGCACCCACCAATAACAAAGGAAATAAAAGTTATATGTTCCTATATATACATTCCAAAAAGTACTTAAATAAATGTAAATAAAAATAATTCATATATAAACTAAACTCAATTTTATATCATCCATCGTGAACTTCTACCAGAATGTAAAATATTCCATCATAATCTTTAAACCAACAACTTCCACAGAAATTATATCCCAGAAAAGTAAGTTTAAGACTAAATTCAAGATATAGCAGGGTTCAAACCTGGACATCAAGATCAACAGATTTCAAAGAGGATGGATCACTGACAGAATTGAAACTAAGATGAGAACCCTGGTCCTCAGGAACCACTTGAGATGCATGTGAATGAGGTATAGATAACAAATATCCACTTTTACCAGTTGCCACTCTAGTTTTCTCAAAAGAATCCCTTTCAAGAGTATTATTCGTATCATTGGCACCATAACTACCAAATTTCAATTTTCCGTGCTGATCAACCCTCCCTTTTGTGTTACGGACTCTCTTCTGGTTATGAGACTGTGACTGCCCACAATCTTCTGAATAGTTTGACTTACCAGGCTCAATGACCAGTTCATCCCATTGATGAGTAGGTTTCAGCTCAAGAACTGACTCATGTATTATAACTTTTGTAGGTGTGTTCAACTTGCTTGCACCTACATTTCTAGAATTGTCAGCAGAGCTAGAATTTGCTGGACCAACCTCCTCAAAATGACCTTCATCACTGCTTGAATTTTGATTACTTCTCATCTCCTTTGTAGGAAAATTTTCGCCCTCAAGGTGGACATCCACAACCCGTGTTTTACTATTCAAGCCTTCAACCTTTTCCATGAGACTGGCATTCTTTTTAACAATGGCATTCTGTTGATCACTACTGTGGACAGCTGCATTATCTAGCTTCTTCTTTACATTTTGACCAGCATACTTGGAAGTTCCAGAAGAGTTTTTATTATTCTGATCTACCAAATCATTAGGATGTTGAGAATGGGAAACCTCATCGTGCCATTCTTCAGTAGTTTGTTCTTGTTTGTAGCCATTGTCTAGCAAGCCTGGCTCTGTTGTTGAGAAACCAGGTTGCTTTCCCCTCTGAGCAGCAGACCAAACTGTTACAGTGTGCTCCTTCCCAAATATATCTTTCTCTTCTGGACTTCCATGATGTTTTAGTAGAACCTTATATTGTCCTTGAGTTCCATTTGCTTGGCTAGAGATCATCTGTTGCTTGGTCATCACTGGACCAGATCCATCAGGCTGTGCATGAAACCTCCAAGGTTGATATCTCAGATTTTCAGAAAGATGTTGGTTATGAACACCATACTGCCCTGGCATTCCCAAAGTGGAACCATCTTGCTCAGAGGAATTGTCAAAGCTCGACTGAGTGGGTCCATAGCATCCTTCATAAAGAACTGGGCCAGGATATACTCCAGGCCTTATAGGGTTCCCTGACTGTCCGTGTGCAATGTATGATTCTGGAGGCCTGTGCCTATAGGCTTCACCTTTCTTAAGGTGGATTCCATCTGGAATAGCTTCTGCTCTTGGGAAAGCTTGAGTATTAGGTAGAGCCCCAGCTGGAACATAAGGATAATATGGATCAGCATGATAACTACCCGGAGGAGCAAATGGTGGTCTATAAAAACCACCAGCCTCGTGCCCTCCATACCAAACTACATTAGAATGGTGAGCAGGAGGACCATGCCAAGGCCCATATTGTCGAGCTGGCATACTTGCGTCTAATAGATGCTGTGGACTGTGATTTTCCCTATGCCAGTTCTCTGTTCTACTTGAAGATCCTTCTCCAGCATGTGGATGAGTATCTGCATTCCAGCTGTTAAAATTTCCATGCAGAGCCAGACCTGGATTTCCATTACCTAGTACTCAGGAGGAAAAAGAAAAAAAAAACAAATAATTTTATGGTCTACTGAAAGGAATGGCAACAAATTTTATGAGCAAAGTAATGTGGTAGGTTTGACATCATTGCAATGTTAACTCAGAACATAAAAACAGGCATACCACTGGTTAAAAGAGATTCGGTCGTTCCTTTCGAACTTGAAGATGCACCCAATGCAGGAGTGGGAGCTTTGGGGGTTTGACCTGATAATGGAAGGAAGTTATCGAATGAGACCAACAAGCATTAAGCTTTACTGAGCCAGAAAGGAACAAGAAATATGCAATATAACCCAATGCCACCAATATCCAATTAACTCGTTTTACTTGCAAATAATTAACTTAAAAACTCAAACATCAGTATCCTGAGCACAAGCGTTGCAATATCAGAAAAGCTTTGTTATCTTTAATCAACCAGACACATCACACGATCACAATTAAAAAAAACATATCAAGCAACCACAGAAACAAATAAAGTTACAAAGTTCATAAAAGCTTCGACTTTGAAAGCACTGAAAATTTGAGAGGTTAATTAAGCTTACAAACTTCTAGATTTAACTCACGAAAAAACCCACATGAAAGATAGACAGTCAAAACTAGCACGCCAGATCAAAACCAGGAAGAATTTCCTTCAAATTTATATGCATAATAATAGTTTTTCACCATCTAAGAATTTCTAATGTGCAGTTGAGATTTCTTCCTTCGAAAAAAAAAAGGGAAAATAACTGGTAGGTTTATCATGTTCATGTTCCTTCACAGGATCATAAAGCTTCTCTTTTAACTTCGAGGTGACAGCAAGCAAGGTAGTGGAAACGGCAATGACGGTGGTGGATACTTGTTTTGATATTTTTAAAAGGGAAGATAGTAGAGGGAATATAAGAGAGCATCCATTCTTTGATACAATAGATTGAGCATATTTAAAAATATCTTACCTGATTATTACTTTATCTTGTCATATTCATAATCTATTAATCCTAAACTATTGATTTTCTAAATTTATCTTCCATTGTTCTAGCTGTTCACATATTGCATTAGGCATACCACCAATTAGAACTATGTCATATATAAAAATTAAACACTAAGATACTTTAACAACTCACTTTAAATATCATTTTATAATCATCTTCATAATATATATATATATATATATATATATATCCTACAATTCCTAAGAAGTATTTGGTCATTCCAGAAATACTTTTCTACTAGTCAATGCTCAATGACATGTTTTAAAACAACATGCATTTAAGTCCCTCTCCATCCCATTCTAACTAGAAAGCACGAGCACAGATTGAGCAAGCAAGGAATCAGGTACCTCAGTACCTCCTGATGCACAATGGTCTCCTGCAACAACTATAACCTCAACAATACTCAAGCCATCCAATGAGGTCCCACAAACAGCTTCACTACTGGGCAATTTTGATAATTTGAAAAATCAAATGAGAATATATAAAAAAATTCAATGCGAAACTTTTGGAAAGGTTTTAATCTATGATGCACAGACACAAACACGGCGACACAGATATGATACAACAAGGACACGAGACACATCAATTATTGAAAATATACGATACGGACACGGGTTGGACACGGTATTATAATTTTTATATTTTAAAAATAGTATATAAAAATTGAATAAGTATAATATTAAAAATAATTTAGAAATAATAATTCATTTAAATAGAATTTATGCTTAAAATAATTAATATTAGGATGTCGAGAGTCGGGCATCAATGTGGTGCATCAGGCATTGAGAGAGGAGACAATAATGCTATCGTGAGTCAAACATCAATGTTATGCAGAAAGTATCAAGCATCGATGTCAATATGGTGTTTGTCGTTGATGTAATGATGTTGAGAGGGTGTTGGTCATCAATTTTAAGTCGACGTCAGACAAAGATGAATTGTCTAAGTTGTGGGTATATAAATTGCTAGCGTCGAGCATCAATATCAAGACAGTGTTAGACTTTGATGTTGAGATGATTTTGAAATGTCGTGTGAAACCAAAGTCGAGAAGCACCAAAGAGAAATGAAAATGAGAATATTAGATAAATGAGTTATTGAGTGCGGACGATTGATTTGTTGTTAAGGATAAAAAATAAGAAATTTATTTTTTATATTTTAAATAAATATAAAAATTTTAAATACAAGAAATTATATTTTTAAAAAAATCATAAAATATTTAAGACATGAGTATCTAATTTGTATTTAATTTTTTTTATCAGACACATTTTCAGCATATCTAGCACGTGTCAGAGGTGTGTCAGAGGTGTGTCAGATGCGTGTCGTGTCGGAAACTGCATGGCTATTTGAGGAGAAGTGCCGGTGCATCATAGGTTTTAATTACTGAGCAGCGAAATACAAGACCGATTAGCAGGATACCGATAAACTAGAACCTAATTGCAAGTTACGTGGTTGAATATTGAGGCATGTACAAGAAAAATTAGAAATAATATTTCCTATTCTTTTTTCAATGTTATGTTGAGAATGCTATTAGAACTTGATAAAAACATCACTTTGATGTGTAGAAAACACTAAAGCTTCATTTGGCACTGCTTTTGTATGTCTAACTATTCAAATATCAATTTTTTTCTTTATAAGGCAATTTGTTAGGAGAAACTGTAGTTTTAAGGAACACCTCTGTAACTTTGCGAACATGTGAATTGACCCGAAGGGCAACTTGTAATTCTATGATAAGAGCACAACAATTTTATTCCATAAAGCAAAGCAAGGCATTATGTAAGTATAACTATACCAATTAAAGCCTTTAACATCCTGATACTAGTGATGAAATTATAAAGCATAATAAATATCCTTTCTTATATATTATTACTAGTTTTCAAATTGAAACAAAATTTAACAGGCCAAAATTACCTGAATATGTCAAATGATTTTTAGATTCATAGTTTACAAATAAGCACAAGGAGGAATGGATCAATAATAAACATGCAAGTATAAAAATATCATTCAACTTGTTGGCAAAATGCAACTCTAACAACTCATCAGGAAACTATTAGTACTTTTTCCGCAACATAGATTTTGACATCTGACAATTTCATCCCCTAACTTCATCCGACTCAGCATTCCATGAAATGATGAACAAAGAACAATGAAGACTCAGTAGTGTAAAACAAAGTTAATATGTCTTAGCATCTTGAATGAGGAATAAAATAAAGACTGCCAAAAGGTCAGAGGCCAGAACTTAAACATAAAAACTAATAAAAACATTACTGATGAAGTGAAATACAATGGTCGTACTCCACAAAAAAACTAAAAAATATTAGTGAAGTGAAATACAATGGTCGCACTCCACATATCATTTTCAGGTTGGAAAGCTGATTAAAGGCACAAAACAGGACACTTGGATGCACAAGTTGTTATACCGAAATAGCAAATCAAATAAGAAGAGTAAACCACTTGCTTAAATCAGAATAGAACGATTTTACAGGAAAAGAAAGTGCATTGCCGCAGGCCAAAAAAAAAAAAGAAATAGATTCAAGTAATTACAGTAAGAACATAAATAAGCACCTTGTTGTGACTTTGGCTCATCACTCTTTTCTGATCCCAACGAAGGAAAATCTCCCGAGCTCAGAGTGAAGTCACTTCTTTTGGATACCTCAGCAGACTGAAACTTGAAAGATCAAAAGTGAAAAATATTCAGATGTAGGAAAATCATAATATATGCCTAGCATCTACAACCTATAATAATAATAAAAAACACAGGTAGATATTTAAAAAATACGGAAAACTAGCAAAAAAAACAAATCTAAATGGAAACAAGAGTGAAGTATTACTTTCTCCGAAGTTCCTGCTGCTCCCCATGCAATACCATCAGTTGAACTTTCTGCAAATCGCGATAAATGAGAGCTATTGGGTCTAGTCTCAGCACTTCGTGGACGATTTGCAGCTACTGACATATGGCTGGATGGAAGTATCCCTGATGCTGATGATGGGCGTGAACTTGAACCCCATGAACTAGAAACAGGCTCACTAGACCTCTCACTACTACCAGTTGATGGACGAGTACCACTTCCACCAGATGATGGACGACCATTAGCATGGATTGGTGAACCCATATTACCATCAGCCCGAGGAGATGACAAATTTGAGGAGCCCCATGCACTTGATGCAGCCAACAATGGCCGGGTGCCCCATGTAAGCGTACCCCTACCATAAGCACAAAAGTCAAGCCAGCCAAGAATTGAATTACATGCAACAAGTTTCTTAGAAATCACCAAAAAAATACAAGCACAAACAAGAAAGCGCATATAAAAAAGAAAACAATATAAAAAGTAAAATGACAAGAAGACACATACTTGGGAACAATTTCAACATTAGGATCCAGCCCATGATTTTCTAACCTTCACATAATAAGAAACAAAGATTCATGCATATTGAAATAAAAGAGCTAGAAATTTCACCATCATGTAATAGATGTCAAATAAAATGCTTACTTCTGACTAGGTAAGTTAATGGGTTTGGGAACTTTTCCCAACACTGTCATGCCAGATTTCCTTGTAGAAGTCCACCTACAAAAAGAAAAATTTCAGCTCATAGCAAAAGGAAAGTTCATAATGTAAATAGAATCATTAAAAAAAAAATGTTGGCAAAGTAACAAAGAGGATATGCCAGCCGATAAACTGTAAAATTACTAAAACCTAAACAAGAATGATGCAAAAGCAACAAATCTATAGCTTTCTAATAGTTAAAAAAAGTAGGTCCTTAAGTTGATAATATTCAGGATGTAGTAGTCCCAACTTTTGAACATGTATTTATCCACTGTACAAAAGAAACCAATTCTGAATGTTTTATCTGCGGACAGTTGATGAAAGAATACAATGCGATCAGTGTGAGTAGTACTTGAAATGGTCTGCTTTATCTTTACTAGAAAGGCTTTAGGTAGCATTATTTTGACAGAGACCATTTAAGGATAGATAATTGACAAACCATGTGAACACAAATAGCAAAAAATCCTCCAATCTAAGGAAATTAAATTTAGTATTCAGAACTCAGAAGACAATGAAAAACTCTAAAAAGAGTGTAAAAAATAAATCTTCACAAATATAAACAAAAACTTAGTACAACCCTCACAAATAAGGCTGTCAAAAAATGCTCATCGTTCATGTTCGGCTTGATAATTAGTTAAAATTTGATCAGCTTTTATAAGCTTGTATATTTAACGAGTCAAACACTAAAAAGGTCCAGTTGGATAGTGTTCAGCTCAATAATGGCTTAACTAATTTTATGTATACATAAAAGTATGCATATACATGACTATGCGCATGTATACTTACATGAGTTTAGTGTATATGCTTGTGCATACCTACAACGATTGCACACACACACATATGACAACATTTATATTCTTTAATCTATTTATGACTTCCAAGCATATTTTTATGACTTCCTACTTGAATTCTACTAATAAAATCTGAGACAAGAACAATGAATAAAAATTGCAAAAGACAAAATCTGACCTTCGTTCAGCCGGTAGCATACTTGAAGCCATGTGTTACTTGATTTCGGTGCAAAATCATCCAACTGCCAATAATATGAGCCTGAAAAAGAGGAAAAATGCTAAATAGACCCAATAATAAGTAAAAATGATTCAGTTTGCTCGAAAGATATTTGATATGATACACAATAAAAAAACCAGCAAAAAGGTGAGATATTAGAAAACTGTGGTCTATTGGGGTTTTTTTTTTCATTATAATAGGAATGTCAATCACCCCATATAGCGGGACAAGGCCTTGACGTTGTCATATAATAGGAATATCAATCCACTATATCAAAAGAATCAATAAATCTTCGATCAATTTTAACAGAAAAATAGATAAAAGTTGTAAAGATACCATAATAAGCATTGTTCAAAAGCGTGGCATCAGAACGGCAATGAAGCTTGCTCATCTGTTTAATGTGATAAACAATACGCTTACAAATAATGTGCTTTTTTAGGGTGATCTTTCTATTAGACATTTTCCATCTGGCCCATGCCCCATGTTTCTTTTCCAAGCAGATGGCAACAAGTTCAATTCTATCTGGGTATTCAATCCCGATAATAGAATGCTAAGTTAATTTGTGAGCCTTGATAGGAATGTAGCCTCTCCAAAACTTGTGCATAAGCTTAAAAAACCTTGGATGAATTAATATCAATGGGTGTCAGCCTCGGTACTCGAAAACACTATGTTTATCGCAAACAAAAGTGTAGTTATATCAATTGATATAGTACTGTGCATTTCAAGCTATAAAAAAATAGCTCAAGGTAGGGATGGAATTAGGAGACATCTTATGGGTTGTTTTCATCTATGTTTTGCAATCTTTTTTGTCCTTGGAATTCAAATAAAAGTGATAAGTAAAGCTTTGTGTGTAGTAATATTGTACAAATTCTTTGGATAAAGCATCGAGCACCCAAACTAGCATACACTTCTGAAGTAATTCATGATGAAAGAAATGGGCTAAACCCAATTTCATACCGACTCATTATATATAGATAGGGGAGGATAAAAAGGGTAAAGATGGGAAGATTGTAAGGTTTCATAATTCCAGAGAATTAATAGGGCAATAAGTTCTAAGACCTTTATAGTTTTTAAGTTGACTGAAAAAATCATAGAATTTAATATTGTTGGAAGAAACGCACTAACAAGCTAAGGTCCTGTTTGGAATCATTTTTTAAAACATTTTAAAAATAATAAAATATGTTTTTTTTCTTCTTTTTTTTGTAAAAATAATTTGATTTTTTTAAAAATAATAAACATAAGCTTGAGATGTTTGTAATATTTTAAAATATTATTTCCTCAAAATTAACCCAACACACTAGATTCTCATCATCTTCCCCTTCAACAACTAGAACTCCATTTCCCTAATCGCTCCTTTATCAAACCCCACCTCTCGTGAAATTGGATCATCGTCGTCGCCCATCTCACTCCCCGCCCTTTGCTACCCTCCACCACTTGTCCGACATCAAGGACTAATAGCTTCTAGTCGCGGCCACCCCTCAAACTCTTATCAACTTATCCCTTGTCATCCTCTCCCGTAACTTCCAATCCCACCTCGACATCAACTACCTCCCTTATGATTCCCATGTTTGAAAGTATGTTTGCCTATTCATCAGCCAGCATGTCGCACGCTTGATCTACAATGTAAATTATCAAACTGATGTCCTAGAAGGTCCGCATCCCCACACAATGTTTAAAACATCTCTACATAAACCTATATTGTCTCCACTAGTCAACGGAATTGGATTTGCACATAATACCAAATCATGTTCATTTCTAATTTCCTTATTTATTTTCAAATATCGTAATCTACTGGCAACTAGCTATGTTCAAAATTGATTGCATGACCTTTGATGCAAATTATCCCATTTTTTTTGTTTCTCAAGATGAGTGGTGCAGGGCAATCAAGTCCAACATTTCTTCTCGATGCAAATCACCACCTTGTGTTCATATAGTTTTTAGCCATTTTTATGATGTTTTGTGTTATAAATGTAGAAAATAGACATATAATTACTTGTTAGTTTAAAGTATTGAGTCTCCTATATAAAATTTGTCTTAGGATTGCATAAATCAATTGAACGATTATAGAATTTTTGAAGAAAAACAAGATTTCTCCATCAAACCTTTCCTTGGGTATTGGGTAACCATCTGGATGATTTACCTACCCACTCATTATCCTCCTAACCAACAGGATAACTAGTGTCTGTCCTCCTCTTTGAGATCCCTATGTTCTTACTCTATTCTTTCTTTTTCTTTCATCTTTCAAGCATTAAGTGTTGTAAAGCTCTCCAAGTCCTCATGAAAGTTTTGACCAAGAAGAAAGTAAAAGATCAAGGAGTTTTACTTTCACATTGCATCAATAAGAGAGGAGTCTCACATCCTCTAGCAAGCTACAACAATAATTCCCACGCCTTGGTTCTGAAAGCTCAACGTGCCATGTGACAAGTCAATTTCTAAGCAACCAACTTATAAGGAGCTAAACTCAACCTCTCAAAATTTAGCAGTTGGCACTAATATTCACATTACTTGATTGGCTACTCTTCTCCAATATGGAAACAGGAGTAAAAAATATAGCGATTTCATTGCTGAGTTTTTTAAATCTACACCTGTTTGCAATTGGGCTAATTTTCTGTGGCATAAGGGCCATGTTTTGCAATATTCAGTGTTTGGTTGGCTGGCTTTGGTGGGAGGCCTTAAAATTGCTATGGAACTTAAACACCGAAGTATTTTTGTAGACTTAACCTGCTCTCTGTGTCATTCCTATAATGAGAGCTCTATGCATCTTTTTTTCGAATGTTCCTACTCTCACAGCATCATTACTTCCTTGATCCCTGCCTGTTCCTCGATTCTGCTTCGGCCTAATCTGATTCAATTATTTCATTGGGTTGATGTTAAGCCCAATACCTCTATGCAAACTAAAAGATTTTATTATCTTATTATATGTTGCACTATTTATCATGTGTGGAAGGAACGTAATGAGAGGAGATTTGCTCATTATGCTGCTAGCCATTCTACAATTTCTCTCAAGATCAAAAGAGCCGTCTCCTCTAGAGTTTACAAATGGAAAGATGGGCTTTCTTTGTAGGATCTGTTATAAACTGCTTACGTCAGGATTTCTGGATTCTCCGAATAAAGTCCGCGTGAATTATTGGCTATCCCTGTACGAATTTTGTTTTTTGGTGGGCAATAATGCTAGATTGCATTTGCTATCTCCCAGGATGGCGGTCTCATGCAACTTGACTCCTTCATGATGGCAAACCTCGCAACCGGGGGAGTTGTGCTCTATTCGGTGATTTCAATCTACTTTCCTGAGCCCTTTCGGTTTATTTACCGTTTTTTGGCTTCTTGCTTTTTATTTTGTTTCCTATGTATTTTGGCACGGTAAGGTGCTGCCCCATTTTTGATCTTTAGGGGGTATTTCTCCCTCTTTATACCTTTCTTTTTACACATGTAACTAGTTTTTCATTAATGGAATTGGGTTATGCCCTTAACTTTCCCAAAAAAAAACAGGAGTCCCGGTTTCGAAAACTATACTTTGGTCTTTAAACTCTTTGTTCTTGAATTAAGAAAAAGTTCGTTCCCTCCAAAAGATTTGATTCTGGCAAATAAAAGCGAGACATAAAACCACAACCAGTCTGAAAATCTGATGACAGAAACAACTTGTTAGGCCTCTTAAAGTGACAGGTTAAGTCTCAAATAGAAAAGACAGAATAAAATAGTATCTTTGACAGGTTAAGTCTCAAAAATAATATTAGTTCAATCCCACTATCCTCCAAAATGGATAGATCGGAATAAAAGATCGATTACCTGGATATTGACCCAATTTTTTCTTCAAAATAGTAGATCAGAAGAAAAGATCAAGGAGTACCCGACCCGATACACAAAAATCTTAAAAGCAGAAACAACTATATAAATGGCACCCATGGATATATATAAAATTATATAAAAAAAAGGATAACATACTGTATTGAAAAAGTTGAAGCATGTCGACCAGCATATGAAACCAACATCCAAATAAGGGAGGTAATCCATCTTTCGGTACCGGAGAATACTAACATTCTCACCCCTGACCAGCCTAAAACTAGGGCAACCAAGGATCTGCCGGTAGAAGAGGCCGCTAACGGGATATAATGACATCGATGTTTTGAGCCATTTCCAGGAAATAGGAAAGAACACGAGTAAGGAAGCTGACGAAAATCACCAATGTCCTCAGGTAAAGGAATATGAAACGTCAGATCGATGATATATCACCTTAACCCCAGGCTTACTCAATCGGAAGAAGCCCGCGTTACGTTCAATACAATAAAGTCGCCACCGTGAATCGATAAACCTAAAGGCTACACCTTCATCCTTAACGATAACACTAAACCCATAATTTCACTCCCTCCATAAATAAAGCTCGCCCCAGATCAACCAGCGTTCGATCTATCATCCAGCACTTGGACGGTGTTGGGTAAAGAACGGAGACACGATCGCGATCGGAAACAGGTCGAGAACCATTAAAAAAAAAAAGAAATGAATTCGGATCGAGATCGGAAACGAGGATGTCACCTGGAATAATGATGCAACGAAGCGCTACGCCCCAAACTGTACAATCCGTAGCCCAGAAAGCCAACGTTAACGAAGGCAAGAAGAGAGAAGGAGACGAAGAGAGAGAGAGAGAGAGAGAGAGAGAGAGAGAGAGAGAGAGAGAAAGAGAGAAGGGTTTGATGCAGAAATCTCTCCCGTGCCAAGAATGAAGCTTGAGAAAAGGCTCGATAGGAACGGCATGGCAGGTCATCTTGTTCAGTTACATTTTCATGCCAAATTCAGAAGCCGAATGCTAGACGGATCAGCCCAATGGACATTTAGGAAGCTATTGGGCTGTAAGTGGGCTTGGGTTCAAGTACGATTTTGTAAAATGTAAATTTTATATAAATGAAAATTTAAAAATTATTTAGTATGATAGGGGTTAAATTTTTTTTACTATTTATTTAGGATTTAATTATGATATATTATTAAATTAATTTAGTATATTTTAATTTTAATTATATTAATTAAATATGAAAATTTAAAAATTATTTAGTATGATAGGGGTTAAATTTTTTTTACTATTTATTTAGGATTTAATTATGATATATTATTAAATTAATTTAGTATATTTTAATTTTAATTATATTAATTAAATTATAATTAACATAAGATAATATCTTAATTATTAATTAATTATTAATTTACTAAAATAGATAAATAACAACTTATACTTAATCATACAAAATAGAATATAATTTTAATTAAGTTAAATTGGTTTTAATCAACTAAATTAATTAGTAAAGCTCATTTGAGTTTTTTAATTAATGTATCAATATATGATTTATTTGATTGAATATTAATAATTTTAATCAATAATGATTTAATCAACTTTAACTATACTAATTAAATTATAATTAACATAGAAAATTGGGCAACTATGTTCATAGCCCCTCCATACACTTCGCAGCATGTTCTCCTATAGTCATTACTGATTTCTTCATCTTTTCATTGATTTTATTTTTTTACAATAGAATAAGAATATTGTGATGATGTTGTTGACTTGGACAAAGTAGTTATCCAATTTTAGCAATTATGAGTAAGTTTTTTTTTTATATTTCAATAATATTATAGATATATTATCATATAGTTTAAATTGATTTTCAGTGAGAAAATTGAATATGTAATAATTCATATAGTTTAAATTGATTTTCAGTGAGAAAATTGAGATCATTTCGATAGACTTAGGCTTTGTTTGAGGCGTCTTTTTAACTACTTCTTAAAGCGGTTTTCTAGTACAAAAAAAAATTAATTTTTGTACTAGAAAATTATTTTAAGAAGCAGGAAGAAAGCCGTCCCAAATGAAGCCTTGGGAAGACTTTCTTATCGCTTCTTGAAGCAGCTTTTTAGTACAAAAATTTTAAAAAAAACTTTATTAAAAATCTGTTTTAAGAAGCAATAAGAAAGTCACCTCAAATGAAGTCTTAATCACGAAACAAATATATGATCTAAGAAATAATAAAAAATAATATATATAT